>NW_016820156.1:124557-155244 GCF_001698545.2 Rhinopithecus bieti | reverse complement strand
CATTTTTACATCATTTTTACATAAGGCCCTCACAATTGGAAATTTCACTCACTCATTCTCTGAACATTGCTGAGGACACATCCTGTCCCATGCTAGGTCCTGTGGATATCATAGTGAACACAGAGCCCCTACCCTGCTCTAATAAAGTCCTCGGTCTAGTGGGGAAGGCACGAGGCTTGTTCAGAGGTCTGTGGAGCATATAGCAAGGGAACCTAACCAAGACTTGAAGGGTCTAAACCAAGGCTTAAAGTAAAAGCTAATTATCCCCAGTTACTTCTTTCAACCATTTCTCATATGATATGATTTTCAGACCCATCCTGGTCACTGTCTTCTGGATACATTCAGCTTTGTCAATGTTCGTAAAATGTGGTGACTATACTTGAACATAATACTCCAGATGTGGTCTGAGCAGCACACATGCTTCTAATACAGCCTAAAATTGTTTTTGCTTAAAAAAAATAAGCTACACCACATTGTTGGCTCATATTAAACTTGTGATCAACTAAATCCCCAAGAACTTTTTACATAAACTGCTGCCAAGTCACATCTCTCATATCCTGTACATATGCAATTTTCTTAACCTAAATTCAAGACTTTACATCTATCACTGTTAACTTTTGTCTTGTAAGTTTTGACCTAGAGTTCCTACAAGTTGAGATCATTTTAAATCTGGAGTCTGTCATCCTATATATTAAACTACGCCACCCAGCTTTGTGTTATCTGCAATGCAAAAAGGCTGTCTTTGTGATCAATTATGACCAACAATCTGCTTCTTTAGGGCAGGGGCCCCGATCTGGACAGCTGTGTATTCCTCACAGTGCTTAGTAGGGTGCCCTCTATATAGTAGGTGTCTGGTATTTGTTAAATAAACGAATACTTGGACAGAGCCAAAAAAACAGTTCCTGTGGTCCTTCACTAAAAACATCTTCTTCCAGGTTGACATTGAATCCACTGATCAACCAGCTGTGAATCTGCCTAATTACTAGTTATGCAGTCAAATTTCACAATCTATGCATAAGGATATTACAGAAGACTCTCAAATGTTCTGCTAAAATCAAGACATCTTATATTTATATTTGACATTCTGGCATGGTTGTTCTGATTCAGCCATCATGAGGCAGCCATGACAAAAACAGACTACTAGGAGCTGTTTATCATTTACTTGTCTGACATTTTTTCCTCAACCCTTATCCAAATTATGGGGAACTCTCACTTTCTACTTTCAATATGAATTTTTTAGATTACGCATTCCTTTTTGCCTTTAGATTCTCCATATTTCAGAAGCAAACTTTAAAGAATAATTTCATATGAAAAACTGCCTTGAGAAAGTGAAAAATTCATATATGTATAATCAGGAAACAGATGTATTTTTAAGTTTGTTTGGTATTGGAAAAAAGATAAACCTCTAAAGAGCCTAATAAACCTATTCCCTCAAACCATCAGAAAATCGAAGTTTTACAATTTTAAAAATAGCAGATGATATTACTTTTTCATGGAATTTTACAGGGAATATTAATGATAGAACTGACAGACATTGACTCAAGGACTCCCAGTAAAGTCTGGATCTGAGTCTATGAGACCATATTATGACGCAAACATTCTCCCCTACTCTAGACTCTTGTCTCTTGAAGGTTTGGAATCAGAAATTTTAAGACACAGACTATTCAAGAAATAAGAGAATTCTCAGAGAATGAGCAGATACTATGCCCAAAATGATTAATGGCCTTTCAAAGATGAGCAAGTGTGGGAAACATATGGCTCCAGGAGATGTGTGCTTTGCTTGCCAGATGGTGCCTGACCTCCTACTCCATCCCTCATCTCTTCTCTGAGATTCACCCCATCCATGACACCCATTCCATTTTTGACCCCTACTCCCACCTTATCCCTGATCTCCATCCTCATGGCTGGGGGATGAGGTGAAACTGAGGGATGGGGTATGTCTGTCTGTTTTGCACATTACTTGGTAATAAAAAAAAAAAAAGTGGAATGTTTTATTGGTTTGTTTTGCAGCTGTTGTAGAAGCACCCCCATATCAAAACAGTCTCATTAGAAAGTTCCCAGCATCAAAATGGTGGATCAATATAAGCATGTGAAAACATCGTATAACCACCTGTATAACAGAATGGAAAAAACAAAAAGGTGGCGGGGGGGGCAGACTTGAGTGCTAGTTCCAACTTCTATCAGTTGTCTTCCAGACCTTGGGAAATTCTACTTCCTAATCTGAGCTTAACTTTTTTGAAAATGGAAATTTTGGACTAAATGATCTGCATAGTTCCTTCTCAAACTATGATTTTCACACTACCTTGTACTGTTATTTAACTATTTCATTTGTGAGTATCTTGCCTTTAAGGATCTCTGTGACAAGGACCACATCTCAAACTTTCACAGAAGGCATCACACAATCTAAGCACAAAGTAGGCACTTACAACCATTTGTCAATTGCACTGACTACCAATTTATGGGGAAAGCTAGTTGTTAGTAGGCTTCTATTCAATTACTTCTCTCTGAGAAGCATAGAACATCACACGTAACCCTGGTTGCCGATCAGATTCTAATTAGCATCAGGCCTAACTCTTTGCTTGAAGGACAAGAATTTCAGGAACAGCCCAAGAGAATATTGAGTCCCCGAATGAATCTGATGTAGGGTCCTCCATGATCTGTGTCCAGATGAAGTGATGCTTCCAAGCAACCCTGTGTTCAACCTCACCTCCTCCCCACTGTCTTTCATCCAATTGGTATGTGCTAAATGTGAAAACACTCTCTGTACTATGTTCAGGAAGAAAAAAAAGTGGCCTGTTGTAAGATATTGTTAATATTTTACATTTTAGCATAAAGCTTTCCTTAAAACATAAGCATTTCTGTGATCTTCTTTGCAAATTAGATTTTGCTCTGATCAAACTTTTATTTATGCTAACTACTATGGGAGCCATTTCTTAATAATTCAGTACTTTTTAATCTTTGTTTTGCTAAAGTAACAAATTAACATTCTATATATTTTAATTGAGCCTCAAACACATGTTAGGCACTGTGCTAGTTGTGAACAAATCACGTCTATATGCAGTACATATAGGACGAATTTACACATTTGTTCAACTAGATACAGGTTAACATCCTGGAAAACACATCAGCCTTTTATCTTCCTTTCATGACAGTGATTAAATATCCAGGCGCTCAGATTTTCTTAAAAAGGTATGTTCTAATTTCCTTATTAAGAAGACAAGTCACCAAAGGCTAATCTGAGTTTCTCTTTCAACTCCATGCTGCCATCCAAGTCAAGTCTGATTAAATAGTAGTGTCACTACAATTTGGGGCACAGATACCTTACTAACAGAAGAAACTGACATACCAAATAGATAACCAAAATTTCTCAATGGGGCTATACTTCCTTGTAGCTTGACTTCACAAGAACAGTATATAACTGAACTTTTGACCTTCTGTACTCCTCCCATTGAAAATGATGGCAGCTATGGTAGATTTCCGCTTTAAAAAATGAAGCAGTCACAGAAATGTTAGTGGAGTAAAAACAGCCCAAGTAAAGCATTTGGTTTGGCATGTGCAACATCTCAACGAGATGTTGTCACCTGGTGATCCTGTCATAGCCTTCAAAAAAATGTTCAGTTTCTCAATTCTCTGATTCTTGAGTAGTATCAAGTTTAAAATTTTGTAGCATTAGGCAAATATGCCACACAGAAATGAAAGCTGACCCTCACTGACGGGCATTTGGGCCTTCCCTAATAATCTGTGAAAGTGGTTTTTTAAAATCATTGTCTCAACACATTGGTATGTCCAGATCAGCTGTGAATATGTGTTCTGCATCAGCTATTATGAATACTAACTACCATCGTTTGTAAGTAATTTTCTTTACAAGAAAAAAAGTGAATTGAAAGTCACACCTATATATAGAAATACCATTGCTAAATCACTCACATTCCAATAGGCCTTCTAGCTTCTACACAGGAGGGGTGGGATTACTGCCTGTGCAAGGGGAACTACACAGAATCTAGGGCAGTCTCGCCTATGGGAAGGTCCTGTTTGGGAAGAGTGAGTCCTGAGAATTGAAGAAAGCACAGCTAAATCCTGAGAATTATGCTTAACCCTAGGCAGCCCAGAGTATGCAGTTTATGAAAGCTATCAGATTTAGCTCTCATAATGGTTGAGGATTGCTCATCTGTATGATAGCTTAAACTGTAATTTTCAAGATTTGGGGTTGCAATGTATTGGGCTTGGGGGATTTTGAAGGAATTGGGTTTTTTTTTTTCTTTTGGTGTGGGGTGCGTGTTATTCCAAAGCAATCGCCTGACTGATTTTCAGTCCTCTCAGCCTGTGAGTGACACAACAGAAGGTGGGAGAATGACGCTGCCTTAAAGTGAGAAGGACAGCTAGTTAGGACCCACAGAGGGAGGAATTCTCTTTTGGACTTGCTGAGTTTCAATTAATGTTAGGAGACTGAAATGGAAAAATAAAAGCATATATAACTTATTTGAACTGGCTGCCTTGTCTGTAACATGGGCTTAAGACTATCTGCTTTGAAGACTGTTGTGAGGATTACAGACAATGTATATAAAGCACATAGCACAACGTCTGGCTCATAAAAGATACTTTTAATTACTATTAGGCCGTAAGAAATACAGGACTAGGCCGGGCGTGGTGGTGCATGCCTGTAGTCCCAGCTACTCAGGAGTCTGAGGCAGGAGAATGGCTTGAACCCGGGAGGTGGAGGTTGCAATGAGCCAAGATCATGCCACTGCACTCCAGCCTGGGCAACAGAGGGAGACTCCATCTCAAAAAAACAAACAAAAAAAATTGGACTAGGCATGGGTAAGAAGTCAGAACTGGAGAGTTAACTGCATTGAGGTAACAGTTGAAGCTCTGAGAATGAATGAAGAGTAGAGGGACAAGGGAGCACTGCACCCCTTTGGGGGAACAATCACACTTGCATAGGAGAGGCAGAGGAAGAAGACTTTCCATCACAAAGGAGAGAAGGAATACTCAGAAAGGTAGGAGGAGAATTAAATTCATGTAGTGTCTGGAACCAAGGGAAGAGAAACATTCATGGAGAAGAAAGGGATGAGGAAAAATAAGTCCCAATGAATTTAGCAAAAAGTCAGTTGGGCACAATTTTAGCAGAGAGGCAGTGGCAGAAGTCAGATTACAAGGTGTTTCAGAATTAGTGGTAAAGAAATGGAGCCAACAGATGTAAACCACTCGAGAAGAAAAAGTCAGTAATATCTCAGTCTGACAGCTGGACCTGGTCCAGACATGCAAGAACAGACTTTAGCTGTAAAGACTTAAATGTGGGATTTTAATATGGAATTTCTGATGGCTGCAGGTATAGAGGGGCCTCCCAAGGGAAAAACACATTCCTTCTCAATCTAAATATGGCTTTCATAAGCTCAACAAAGGGAGGCCAACCTTGGTTGTTTCGTAAATCTCCATGGCTTCAAGATAATGCCACTCTATTCTAGGGACTGAAGAGAGGAAAGAAATAGAATGAAAAATTTAAGAACATACAAAGATTGGTGGAGAGCCTGCTCTCTTTGGTGGCCTCCCTGCAGAGCCTTTGTTCTCAAAATTCCCAGACTCTCCAAGAGTCTTTAGGGAGCATAACCCAATCAAGCCTCCTTCAAGTTAAGAAAAAAAAAAAAAAAAAAAAAAAAAAAAAAAAAAAACTTGGCCCTATTAACTCAAACCAATACCTCCTGCTTCCCTTGTATTACACAAAGTCCCTATTTTCAGTGGAGAGTAAATTAAATACCCCCACCCCAAAGCAGGAGAGGTTTTTCTAAAAAAAGCTGGGTAGGGGCCCACAAAGCCCTGATTAGGCCTTGTTTATTTGAAAGTTCACAATAAAAGGCATTTCAATGGTGAGGAATGTTTGAGACTATTAAGATGTGACAGGGATTCACTAGGGCCTAAAACATGCTCTTCCTCAGCGCTTCTGGGAGCCTCTAATCCTTATAACAAGCAAGGGTCCTAAATAAGTGAGAAATAATAATACTAGCCTACTATTTATTGAGCAAGCCCCTGTACTATGTGGCCCTTTACATGACATTGGTCTCATTTAATCCTCACAATAGAGCATGAGCTAGCATATATTATCAGCCCCATGTTGGATTCAGAGCCCCTTGGGGGCTACCTCCTGGCGCCAAAGGACCTCCCAGGTTTCACCAGCATAAAATGCCCTATACCTATACCCTGGCTTCTCAATTTCTACTTTCTTGTCCCATACTGCTTAGACTGCTTGGTCTGCCCAATTTGGTTAAGAAAAATAAGCCTCCTGTCTCTTGACACTAGTTTTATCTCACACAGTCTTTGGGAAATAAACAGACCCAAGCTTGAAATCCTTGACTCTGCCCCATCCAATCTGTGTGCGTCTTGGCAAATGACTTCCTCAAATGCGACAATAATGGCTACCTTCTTCGAGGTGTTGTAAAGACTATAATTGCTAGCTACAGTATAGCTTAGCCCACTTAGTTAACAATCAAAAATGTTACTTTTTAAATTTTTAGCATTACTGTAAGTTTCATATTTCCCTCACTCAAATATGGATTTATTTCTTTTTTATAGCAAAGATATATTATCACTGCTAATTTTTTGAAAAGCTTCAGAAAATAATAAGAGAAAACAAAAATTAACTCTTAGTCCACCAGCTCCAAAAAAACACAACCAGAGACTGCCAGCATAGGACGGCTTATGTGTTTCTTTCATCAAACTGGAAATATAAAATTATAACATATATATAATTGTATTCTTTATAAATTTTACCAAGTATCTCATCTGGCTCATAAAAGATCATTTTTCTTATCACAAAGTGTTTCTTTGCAAAAGCATAATTGTTAACAGCATAACTATTATTCCATTGTATGGATGTTACCATAATTTGATTTAATAGTCATGACACCAATGCTAACAAAAATAATTGCTCCTTTTTTTTTTTTTTTTTTTTGAGATGGAGTTTCACTCTTTGTTGCCCAGGCTGGGAGCTGCAATGGCTTGCAATCTCAGCTCACTGCCAAACCTCCCGCCTCCTGGGTTCAAGCAATTCTCCTGCCTCAGCCTCCTAAGTAGCTAGGATTACAGGCATCCACCACCACGCCCGGCTAATTTTTTATATTTTTAGTAGAGATGGGGTTTCACTATGTTGGCCAGGCTTGTCTTGAACTCCTGACCTCAGGTGATCCACCCACCTCAGCCTCCCAAAGTGCTGGGATTACAGGCATGAGCCATGGTGCCTGGTCATACTTGTCTTTTAACCTGAATCTTTAGTACTTCAACCCAGAGGACACTTCCAATGAAAATTCAAGAGAAAAAAGTGTTTCTGTTTCCCCTAATACATACATCATGTTTGGTCATCATGCATTTAACTCCCTCTGTCAGGGGTTTCTGGCTTAGTGTTACCTGTGGATGTCTAAGCAAAAGTTTCAGAAGTTAGGCTTTTGGGTCATGTCCTAGGAAACCACCATCTTGAAAAAGAAGTCTGCAACATTATGTACATTCAATCATAGCTACCTAATAATGAAATGCATATTCTGAACATTTTAAGAAGCCACTACTTTGCCAGACATTGTGACATCAGAGGGATACTCTCAAATCAGCAGAGAGATTCTCATTAAGATGGCTAAGATGGATTGGTTGACCAGGCATAGTGGCTGAAGCCTGTAATCCCAGCACTTTGGGAGGTCAAGGTGGGTGGATCACTTGAGGCCAGGAGTTCAAGACCAGCCTAGCCAACACGGTGAAACCCCATCTCTACTAAAAACACAAAAAAATTGCCAGCATGGTAGCATGCACCTGTAATCCCAGTTACTTGGGAGGAGAATCGATTGAACCTGGGAGGTGAAGGTTGCAGTAAGCCAAGATCACACCATTGTACCCCAGACTGGTTGGCAAAGTGAGACTCTGTCTCAAAAAAAAAAAAAAAAAAAAGGATTGTTTTTACAGTACACTCAAACAATATTGCATAGCCATTACAATGGCATTGGCATCAACATAATAATATGGAAAAATTTTCACAATATATTGTTAGGTTGTTTACAAAGCAGGGTATAAAATGGTATGTATACTACAAGCCTTTTTAAAACGTATATACACACTTTTTTTCTATTAAAAAGTCCGTTAACTAAGCTGTTAAGAGTAGTTATCTCTAGGTCTTAGTATTATGGATGAATAATTTTCTTATCTGTGTTTTTCAATTTTCTAAAGTGAACAGGTATTATACCAATACATTATTAATTTTTAAAAAACAGCCAACATTGTTAATTTTCCCACTGTCTAACCTCCCCGCATAGGGTATATTACCATTCCCTAAGTAGTCTGGCTTATCAAGACTTCATTGTATCAACAATAACAAATAGACTGGGCATGGTTGCTCACATCCATAATTCCAGGACTTAGGGAGGCAAAAGCAGGGAGATCATTGGAGCCCAGAAGTTCAAGACCAGCCTGGGTAACACAGGAAGACCCAATTTCTACAAATAATAAAAGAGCCAGGTGTGGTGGCACATGCCTGTAGTCCCAGCTACTCAGGAGGCTGAGGTAGGAGGATCACTTGAGCCCAGGAAATCAAAGCTGCAATAAGCCATGGTCACACCACTGTACCCCAACCTGGGTGACAAAGTGAGATCCTGTCTCAATGATGATCATGATAATGATAATAATAATAATAAATAACCCCAATGGAGCCAATAGAACACTGAAATTAGAGTGAAAGTCCTGAATTGGAAACTAAATTCTACCATTTCCTAGCATTATGTCTATGGCAAATTCCTTAATCTCCCTGAGCCTCAGTCCTCATCTCTAAAGTAGAGAATAATATTACCTACCCTACAGGGTTGTTGTGAGTTTAAATGAGACAGTGCAGGTGCAACTGCCTATCTCCATACTTAACACACGGAAAGTCATTCTAATAGCTTTCTCAGCAAGAAAGTAAGTGTGAAATGAGTCTCATTTTAATTAGTCAATTCCTGCTCTGTGTTTCTCTTTTTGTTCAATGTGTTCAGACTGAAGTCTGAGAAAGAATATACAAATAGGAGATATACCAATGAGAGTGGAATTACCTGAGACAATGGAGGCAGGCAAATGCCTGAGTGGCCCACAGTCCTTGTACCATATGTAAATTAGACATGCTTGATCCCAAACTGAATCTAAATTAATATAGTAGATACCTTACCAACTCTGTAACCATGACTTAAACCAAAAAAGAAGAAAACCTCAAGTTTAAATAGTCCAGTGTTAATGCAGCCATGCTTGCCAGAGGCACAGATCTGATTTAAGCTTTGGTGGGAAATGTATTTGCAAATACGATTAATAGTCATAAGGGAGGGTTAAAGAAAATCCTCATTGAGTTCGTAACAGAAGTAAAGGGCTATACAGTCAATGTTAGTTATGTTCTTGTTTGCTATATAAGAGCATAAGAACAGATCTGTCCCCTACTATACTAATAAGCACTGAAAACTAAGGATCTGTCATGTGTATTTTATGACTGTCATTGGTTTTCAAAAGCAGTGTTATATTTGTCCTAGAGAGAAAAGGGAAGATATATTTTTTTTAAAGTTACAGTAATCACAGTAAGTCTCCAACTCTTCCTTTTTCTGTTTCCCCACCACCTCTCCAATACTGCTGGTTCATCATTCTATAACACACAATTTCCAAACACCAAATTGAAAAATGTGATGGTATTAAATATGAATAACCATCTGCTTTATCTCTTTGAGGAGAGCTGGAGCTCAAAACCTCAAATATAGGACACTAAAAAAGCCTACCCTCTGGCATACTTAAGCAAAGTTTTCTTTCTGTCCACAAACTACAAAATTGAAAAAGGTAGATGAAAAAGTGAGGTCTTTAATCAAAACTTTTACTTTTTAATGTCTACAATTTTATCCAACATTCAAAATTGTATCCAGGGTTAGAAATTGTATACTTCATATATCTTTTTTAAAAAAATCATATAAATAAAAAACTACCTAGAAGTCTCAAAACATCAGATAACATGATTGGTTTTATTCTTTTATGACTACTTAAGCAGGAGAGGAGTGAATGGGCTTCAGAAATATCTCATTTTTCCAGCAGTGTTCCTGCAGAATAATATACTTTCATAATGAAATGTAAGATTATAAATTGCCAAATTGATTTTGCATCAATGGTAAAAAGTCATACTTGACTAAGTGTTCTAAGGTGACCTAGTATGTTATAGAAACTGTGAAACCATAGTATACTGACAGTTTAATTGGTTTAGCAAGAGTTCGTATCACTTGGCTGAAATGCATCATTGGCCTTTTTATCGTTACATCTTATTGCAGCTTTAAAAATAAAGTAGATGACAATCTAGTGAAATGTTTCCTTTACTAAATCAGGTTCCTGTCCTTGACTTTATTGCTACGCCTAGCTTTCCAAAGCAATGTTTACAAACTGCCTCTGCCTTTTAATATATTTTGAATAGTGAGATTTATCTCCCAACTTGATCCATTCGTGCCAGGAGACAGGAAAACACTAGTGTATGGTCCATGTGAGGAGCACCAAAACAGATGGCAGCAAGGAGTTAAATACCAGAGCGGATGGCACCTTGACATTTATTGCTGTCTAGTGCAAACCAGAATATATAATTTGACTCTTTTATAGCATAGGAGGGCAATTTAAATGCGTTAGGACTTGAACTATCAAAAGATGCTGTCTCCTGTCTCCAGATGTAATTACAAGACAAGACTATTAAAGCAGTCTTATAAACACGAGAGGAGCTGAGACTGTGAAGGGCGACAGAAGTGGAAGGAACCACCTTCCTTGCGGTGGCAGCTCATTTTCTGACAGAGCAGTCCCTGCTGTAGAAGAGGCCAGCATCCTGGCTAGAATACTCTCCTCCAGAAGCACGGGTGCTAAGCGAGGTCCCTGAATTCAAATGAGACCCAACACAGTGAACTAGGAGCAGAAACGGCATTCCCACCACCAAGAACATTCTAGACCCTTTTGCCTCCATTACACCACGGCAGATTTCAGTTGTTCATCCTGTTTATTGAGAAGGTACTTACCACCTGTGAGTAGCACACAGTGCTAGGCAATGGTACATTTAGTAAATCCAAGTCATGCCAAGTTAGTGCTCTCCAACTCCAGTAGGTAGTGGTTCCCTAAACTTCAACTTTCACTTGTTTCCACAACCCCTTCCCTTCGGTGACATTAAAGTGTGTGTATGTAAATACAAAAACATTGTCTGTGAATTTCATAATATTACCAGAAATAATGTAAAATATAAAGAGAATCTCCTGTTACATGTCAGTAAGATATAGTCTTTAAAAAGATAATATCCCACATAACTACCACGTTAAGGAACTACAGATAAAAATGGTAAAAGGATAAAGGAAGAGAGGACTGAGTCTGGGTTGGCCAGACACGGTGGTTCACACCTGTAATCCCAGGACTTTGGGAGGTTGAAGTGGGAGGATTGCCTGAGCCAAGGAGTTCAAGACCAGCCTGGGGTAACAGGGAGATCCCATCTCTATGAAAAAATTTTAAAAATATTAGCCAAGCGGCTGGGCGCGGTGGCTCACGCCTATAATCCCAGCACTTTGGGAGGCCAACGCGGGTGGATCACGAGGTCAGGAGATTGAGATCATCCTGGTTAACACGGTGAAACCCTGTCTCTACTAAAAATACAAAAAATTAGCCGGGCCTGGTGGCGGACGCCTGTAGTCCCAGCTACTTAGG
This sequence comes from Rhinopithecus bieti, assembly GCF_001698545.2. Taxonomy (NCBI): domain Eukaryota; kingdom Metazoa; phylum Chordata; class Mammalia; order Primates; family Cercopithecidae; genus Rhinopithecus; species Rhinopithecus bieti. Next base: position 143,550 of record NW_016820156.1, on the reverse strand, counting down.
AGGCTGAGGCAGGAGAATGGCCTGAACCTGGGAGGCGGAGCTTGCAGTGAGCTGAGATCGCGCCACTGCACTCCAGCCTGGGCGACAGAGTGAGACTCTGTCTCAAAAAAAAAAAAAAAAAAATATTAGCCAAGCATAGGTGGCTTGCCCCTGTGGTCCCAGCTACTCAGGAGGCTGATGCAGGAGGACTGCTTGAGCTCAAGAGGTCGAGACTGCAGTGAGCCTTGACCTCGATATGTGTGTTCATGCCACTGCATTCCAGCCGGAATGACAGAGCAAGATCCTGTCTCAAAAAAAAAAAAAAAAAGAAAAAAGAAAAAAATCTGAGTTGAAACTGAGATTCTGCCAGGTACAGTGGCTCACACCTGTAATCTCAGCACTTTTGGAAGCTGAGGTGGGAGGACTGCTTGAGCTCAGGAGTTCGAGACCAGCCTGAGCAACACAGCAAGACCTCATCTCTACTAAAAATTCAAAAAAAAAAAAAAAAAATTAGCCAGACATGGTGGCACACGCCTGTAGTCCCAGCTACTTAGGACACTGAATCAGGGAGATCACTTGAACTCAGGAGATTGAGGCTGCAGTGAGCTTGATCACACCGCTACACCCCAGTCTGGGCAACAGAGTAAGATCCTGTCTTAAAAAAAAAAAAACAAAAAAACAAAAAAAAGAGAGAGAGAGAGAGACTGAGATTCCCAGAAGAGAACTAAGTTAAAAGTAAGTACATGAAGCAAAAAGATGCTTTTTCCTAATAGACTCAATTAGGAAAAAGAGGTAGTGGCACAGTCACTACACACTGCTCACAGGTATATAAATTCGTCAAATTCTTCTGGAGGATGATTTAACATTAAGCATCAAAATCTTTTTAAAAGTTCATATTCCACAATTATTTTACTTTTAGGTCTTTACCCTCAAGGAAACATTAGAAATGAGCATAAAAATATGTGTACACAGGTAATAACTGCAGCATTATTTATACTAGCATAAAATTGGGAACAACCTACGCATATATCAATAAGGGGCTGGTTAAATACATTATACATATTAACAATCACATTTAGGTGAGCTTTTATTGGAATATGAAAATACACATATTGTTAAGAGGGAAAAGGGCAGAGTTCAAAACTGAGTATATAGTAGAAATATGCTAATTCCTATCCCAATCCTATGTATTTTTGAAACGTCTTCAGACACAGTGCAATTAAATAAAAACCAAAACAGAGCTCGTCAATGTTGATAGTAAGAAATTCAGCCACTTAATTTTTAAAACTTTAAATTTTAAAATAATTTTAAATTTACAGAAGGGTTGCAAAATTAGTTTCATCCAGCTCTCCCTAATATTAACACCTTACATAACCAAGGACTATTTGTCAAAATTTAAAAATCAACATGGGTATAATATGATTAACTAAACTACCACCTTTATTTGGATTTCCCCAGATTTTCCACTAATGTCCTTTATCTGTCCCAGGCTCTAATTCAGAATACCACATTGCATTTACTTGCTCACTTAAGTTTAACAAGATAATCCAAATTTTTGCCTCACTCAAGACTCATAAAATGCCATTTCATTTAATCAGGTTTTCTTTTAGCTTAGCTTTTCTATTACAAGGTTATGAAAATATAGAGAAAATACCATTTTAGAATAAGTCAGAATATTCTGTTTTCCTGATTTGCACATGAATTAACTGATCTCAGAATTCTTCCCAGAAACTTTGGTATTGTTTCTCTCCTCTGGTCTCTGGGCCCCTCTTAGCCCTATTCATGCCCCACTACCAATCAGGTCTTTGCTGGCTGGGAACCAAGGCAGCATCGGTAGCCGCTCCACTCATCTTAAACAAGGGCCAAAAACGAGTACTAAACCAAATGGAATAGAACTTTGAGATGGGGAGCTACAATCAGTAACCCCAATCCTTCTAGAAACACCTCTGGATAAGATTTCAAAGTGGTGCAGACAGGCTAAGTAACTTGACAAAAAGTCATTTAGCTAATAGATGGCAGAGCAGTGATTCAAACCCCAGTTCCTATGTGATTCCAAAGTCTATGATCTTTAACTATTCCATTATTGTGCCTTTCTTGAAATATACTCAAAAAATAACTGAGCTGAATCAGTCCAATTCTAGCTTTTGAGCCTTGATTTTTCCAACCTTGAATTGAACACTGACCATAGCACTGGTTCTGACTTGATCTTTATGGCAAATATGCTTTCTTTCTTCTTCTACAAAAACATTGGCCCTGCCTACCCTGATATGTTGCACTGCATACCAACCCAGTTGCCTGCTCTGTGATATGTCTCCGCCATGTTCTGCTAATATTTCTGGATGTGCCTGTCTCTCCTGGTTAGAGACCATCCTACTTCTTTCTCCCCGCAACAATGAGGGACCTCTGATGTCCTTTGCTCTGGCAGCAGTCTGGTTGCCATCTGGCCATTAAGCAGTTCTAAACCTGCTCCTGGCCCTCTGCTGCCCTCTAGCAGTCACCAGCTACTCTGCCCCATCTGGAACAGGAACTTTACATTTGGGCCCTGTGCACTTCCATCCACTTGGCTTGGTAACCTTAAAGCCAGGAAAAGGGAAGTCCGGCTGAAACAGCCTGGATCCCCTGGGAGAATGGCACTTGGCAGCAAATAGCTCAAGAATAATGACTTTCTCTTTTTCCTTTTTAAGAGAAGGCTAGACAGAAAGGAGGAAGAAAGCCTGGTCCTATGCCTTTCCCACTGAGAATCTCTCAAGGGATGCTGTTCCCAAAATGGCACTGTGGAAGACCTTGTGTGTCACACTTACAAAGTGTGTTTGTACTAGTTGTGGTCCCAGCTTACAAAGGAGCTTTGCAGCTCTGAGAATGGAGGATGGAGGGGGCAGCAAGTCCTTGGGCCTTTGGGAAATGGATATATCAGTGTCTTGACCCAGTGGATACTTTCTAAACTCCTCTAGCCACTATAGGGGTGACCTCAGGAACTACCAGCTGTGCACAGGTGGCAGAAGTCTTTGATGACTGGTTTCCTCTTCCCTAGAGTCATTTAGCAGCAGGACCGGGTGCAGGGTAGAAGGAGCAGCTGTTTATTCTCATGACACTTCCCACTGCTGAAGACAGCTCTTTGATTGATTCACCACCAACTGCCCCTTGCCCCCTGCCCCCAGAAGATCTAGCTTGGTCTCCAGGGACAGAACCAGTTTGGGGTTAGATAGGTTGTGCAAACTTCCTCTGGATCAAATACTGGATCCTCAGGAGAAAAAAAAAAAAAAAAACTTTCCTCAGTTCTGTCTGCTGGTGAGGATGATAGGGGCAACAATAAAGGGACCACAGCCACCACCTCCCCAACCCACCTTTTCCCAGCTTATTTACTTGATCCTGACTACAACTATATGAGGTAGAGTCTTCTATTAGCCCCATTTTAAAGATGGGGAACATAATGGTCTAAGAGGATAAGGCTCTTGCACAAGGTCACATAGAGGCAGAGCCAGGATTTGAACTCAGTTTTAGGATGAAAAGAGCCATTAGGATTGAAAACAGATTTCCGACAAGAAGCCTTACATTCCCCATCTGAGCACCCTTTACCAACACATACACGCGTGTACACACACACACAACATCCCAAGCGACTGTTTGTTTCTCTTTTCCAGCAAAGAGCAATTTAATCTCCTTTTAGGAAACAAAATCTGACCCATTTAGTCAGGGAGAGGAGACAGGCTGAGAAGAGAAAAGCAAGTGAAAGTAAAAATCAAACTTGCTAAACACAGGAAGTGGAGGAGGCAGGCTGGAAGCTCTGATCAGAGAGATAGGACGTGGTAGGTCTCAGACACTGCTCCCTCATTTATGAGATGCCCTAAAGCAAGAATTCAAGAGAGAATAATCTAAAACATGTCCCCACCCCACCCCCATCCTGAACTAGAGGGTAGGTCTTGCCTGATCACTGGGAAGACAGAGGAGAGAAATTATTGCCTTTCCCTTCTAGCCTTCCATAAATTCCAGCCATTAGTCAAGGCTGAGAACCTAACACAGAAAGAGGGAAAACTGGAAGAACCTCTAAGATGAGGGCTGTACAACCCAGCCAGCAGGTCAAAGGATTGGAGGACCACCCTGAACAGCACCGGAACAACTAGAATACAACAGCTGGTTGGGCCGAGGCTTCTCAGCCCTAGACTCGGCAGTGGCCCAGGCCTACTGTTTATTTGCATTGCAAAAGCAAGTCACCCTCAAGCTGGATCTTCCAAAGATTATAACATCAGCTCCCATTTAACTATGAAAAAGGAAAAGTCAAAATAAGGAGATAACTCTCGGCCTTGCTTTACTGCCACAGGTTGAATTTCAGTGCTGATTGACACTGACAAATTCCAGGTAGGTGAGGAAATGGCAGAGTCCTGAGATGTTCTGCTTGGTTGTTCTCTGTCCTATAAATCGCCCAGGGACATTGTTTTTAAAAGGGAGAAATCACCTTGACATTTTGATGATTCTAAATTTGGGAATCACTGTCAGATACCAGTGGTTTTACACGATATTTACATATGAAGAAATGTTTAAATGAAAATGTATTATATATTCTTTAACATTAACACTTGGCTGAAAAATATTCCACTATGTTTGCTGGTACAGGGCTGCAATTGAAATTCCAATCGCTTTTAGAAAATGCTCAACACTTTTGAAGCTATTTCCTACCAATGAGTTTATTGCACAATATATAGAACCCAACTGGCCACTTCAAATGACTCTAGAAGGCAATTGTACATCAAACTCCTCCATAATGGATTTTTTAAATTGTTAAAGAAACTCATCAATCCTCAGTAATCATTTTAAAGTAAAAATGATTCACTCATAACTAGAAGCGAGTGCAGCCCCTGCTCACACTCCAAAAGCAGTGACCATGAATAACTCCAATTCACCCCCAATTCTGGAAGTGCTAATTACCTCCAGGGATGCTACACAAGCAGCTAAAAAGCCAGATGATCACAAGCAATTAGCCAATCAATTTGACTTCAAATCGCCCCCAACACAATTGGCAGAAAGCCATATATGAAATCGAAATGGGCAGCCACCTATTTGAGAGAAAGGTTTTCACCACCCACACTACATTAATAACCTGCCATGGTGTCCCAAATTACCACCATTCTAATCACACGTTGGGACTTAGGCCCTGCTCAAAAGTGAATAGGAAAAGAAACTCATTGTCAAAACACGTTAGCCCATTAGGACCTATTACCACACTAAGTAGCTCTCACCTAGGAAAACTGCGGGCAGTGTTCTGAGTGAATGGGAAGGAGGAGAGAGTCAGTCCAGTTCTGGGAAAGGTGACAAAGAGAAAAGTATTCGTGGAAACAGAGGTTTAGAAGAGGTGGGTAAGGTGAGTGAAAACAAAGCCCATCTAGTTTCCATATTCCTTAAAGAGGAAAAGAATGTAGCTGTCATCATTTGAGCCCAGGAGGCAGAGGTTGCAATGAGCCAGGATTGCACCACTGCACTCCAGCCTGGGTGACAGAGTGAGATCCTGTCTCAAAGAGAAAGAAGGTGGCTGTCACAAATAATAATCCCACCAGTCTAACATCAATCCCAAACAGGATTTCAGAACATGTCATCAAGCAGAAGATGTGTGAGCATTTCAAGAAGGAAGAGACATTCAAAAGAAACTGGCACAGTTTTATAAGAACAAGTCATGCCAGAGTAACCTCATTCCCTTTTATGATGGGGGTACTGGGCTGAAAACCAGAGAAATCCAGTGGATATACTGAATCTGGATTTCAAGAGGGCCTTGGACAAAGTGAACAGTAATGTCCAAGAGAGACTGCTCTGGACTACAAAGGATACCACTGGCTGGTTCCCTCACTGATTTAATGGCAGTACTAAAGGTACTAGTTAATAGATTAATGTCAATTGAAAAGGAAGTCTCTAATCAGGATCCTAAGGTATCTTCTCTGCTCAGTATTTTTAATCAATGACTGGTGTGATGGCATAAATGATGCACTGATCATATTTACAAATTACTAAAGCTGGAAGAACCGTTAACTAATTTTGAAACCCTAAAATCTGGGCTCAAATTTAGTAAGATGTCATATCAATACAGGACCAAATCCCCAAAGGTGAGATGAAGGCCAGTGACAAAAGTTTGGAGAATTTTGCTTGATTATAAATACAACACTTGCTGACTCAACCGTGAGTGACTGTTAAATTGGCTGCCTCAACAAAAGTAACATTATATAGATAATAGGAGGTAATTGCTACCCTGTGCATCACACTGCGCAATTCTGAGTACCACAATTTAGAAGGATAATAACCAAGTAGAAACCTACTTGAGTAGAAGCCACTTGAGAGCAACTGGTATGGTAAAAGAGTTACATGGAGATGGATTGTGGGCCAACAAACGTAAGAACTAGCAACTAAAGCTAACCAAAAATTAAATGGCTGCCTCTTAGGGGAGGGAGTTCTTGCTCAGAAGAGGTTTTTACTCCAAAACCAAATGACCACTCACCCAAAATATGTTGTACAGAGGAGTCACACAGAGGTAGGAGGGTTGTATTTGATGGTGTTTCTAAAGCTCCCTGACAACTCTGATATGCTATGATTCTATGGAACCACCTTCCTAATTTACAAAACTGAAAAACGACACACAACTAAAGCCAAGCCTCTGGGTAGTAAATTAACTCATGAAAAGAAATGTTCTGAACCCAGTAGATAGACTAAGGAAGTGGCAGACAATCCTAGTCCTTTCTTCCTCCAAACTCCGTAGCTGTGGGGGTCTTATTTGCATGGATGGCTTGGGAGTTTAAATAAACTTCACTGGGTGGCTGAGATGTTTGTAATGAGGACATGGGTGAAGGGAGTCAAATAGTGATATGTAAACAACTTATTTCCCTGACTTCTGTGAAAACAGAATCTGATGTTTTTCTATAGAGTGATTTATATGGATAGAGACAAAAACAAAACAATGAACTAAACCACACTCCAAATGTGGATTATTTGTGAAATATAATTGAAACAGAATCTAAAGCAAAGCATTTCCTCTATGAGCCCTTATTTGAGATATAAAAATAACACGGATATCATGTCCATAACCGACTGACCTAAATGTTTGAGGAATTTAGCTGAATAGACTACCATGTGCATGTCTGAAACTACCCAGCAGTGCCTGACACACAGTAAGTGTTCACTAAATAGTTGGCTGACAATAACAGAAAAATTAAAGTGTTTGAGGCATCTAACCAAAAATACCCGCAACCTGCTGCCCCGGCAAATTCAAGCCTGCAATATGACAGCAGGATTCAGGTCTTTTGTTCGAGGTAGCTTAACTAGACTGGGCCTGGAGCTTGGTGTTCCTTGGCCTCTGGAATGATGAAAGGGAGAACACAATTTCCTAGGCAGACTGCTCAGGGTCACTCCTCTGGAACTACCAATTACACTCACTTCCCTAGTGAACTATGGAAAGGACTGGCTCTTTCTGCACATTGGGAGGCAGCAGAGAATATAATTCTGGCCCGTTGTCCCTGGAAACCCTAAGGGGTTCGGCTCTAGTACATGAAACATAGGAATTAAATATTCCCTTTGGCACTGTGTGTAAGAGAAAAGAAAAAATAAAGAACATATCTAAATGTTTGCCAGTAGGGAAGCAGATGGATGGGAATAGTATGCAGCAGATTTTTTTTTAAGTACAAAGTATTTAAGTACTTGTTTCAAAAGATGCCAGAGATACATAAAGTGAAAAGGTATGTTACCAAACAGTATATATGGTATGACCTCATTTATGTAGGGAAAAAAAACTGTATGAGTAGTGAGTGTGTGCATACATATACATAAATACATGGGGAAAAGTTCAGAAGGATACACACATCAAACTCTTTACAGTGTATCCAGCTGACAATATCAATAAGACAGAGTGAGGGATAAAGGGGGGACTTTCACTTTTTTTTTCTAGACAGTCTCCCTCTGTCACCCAGGCAGGAGTGCCTTGGTGCAATCATGGCTCACTGCAGCCTCATCCTCCCTGGGCTCAGGTAATCCTCCTGCTTCAGCCTCCCAAGTAGCTGGGACTACAGGTGTGCACCACCAAACATGGCTAATTTTTGTATTTTTTGTAGAGACAGGGTCCCGCCATGTTGCCCAGGCTGGTCTCGAACTTCTGACCTCAAGCGATTCATCTGCCACAGCCTCCCAAAGTGCTGGGATTACAGGTGTGAGCCACCATGCCTGGTTACTTTTACTTTTTACTCTCTATATTTCTTTTATAAAATAAGTTTTACTGTGTATATTTAAGGTATACAATGTGATGTAATGAATATATATGTGTGTGTATATATATGTGTGTGTGTGTATATACATATATTTACTATAGTGGAACAAATGAACATCTCCATCACCTCACATACACATTCCCCACTTTCCTTGTGGCAAGAACAGCTACAATCTACTCATTTAGTAAAAATCCTGCATATAATATACTATTATCAACTATAGTCCTCATGTATTATATATTAGTTCGACTTGTTCAACCTAAATATCTGCTATTTTGTATCCTCTGACCTATATCTCCCCATTTCCTTTCCCCTGCCCCAATCTTGGTAACCACTGTTTTATTCTCTATCTCTGTATATCTCTGTATATTTGACCTTTTTCCCCTTTAATGTCCTCCAGGTCCATCCATGTTGTGGCAAAAGGAAGGATCTCCTCCTTTTCTTAAAGGCTGAATAATGTTTCATGAAACATTTTCTATTCATGTTTCTATTCATGAAACATTTTCTTTATCAATTCATCCATTAATGGACTACTAGGTTGTTTCCATATCTTGGCTATTGTGAATAATGCAGCAATGAACATTGGGAGTGCAGTTATCTCTTAGATAGACTGATTTCATTTTGAGGGGTACATACCTGCTAAAAATTGCTGGGACTGCTGGGTCATATGGATCATATGGTAGTTCTAATTTTAATTTCCTTAGGAACCTCCATACTGTTTTCCATAATGGTTGCACCAATCTACATTTCCATCAACAGTGTGCAAGGGTTCCCTTTTCCCTACACCCTTGTCAACACTTGTTATCTCTTGTCTTTTTGATAATAGCTATCTTAACAGGTGTGAGGTGGTATCATGGTGGTTTTGATTTGCATTTCCCTGATTAGTGATTTTGAGCATTTTTTCATATACCTGTTGGCTATTTTTATGTCATCTTTGGAGAAATGTCTATTCAAGTCCTTTGCCCATTTTAAACCAAGTTATATGTTTTCTTGCTATTGAGTTGTATGAGTTCTTTATAAATCTTGGATATTAACCCCTTATCAGATATAAGGTTTGCAAATATTTGCAACCATTTTCCCAATCTGTAGGTTGCCTTTTCATTTTGCTGATTGTTTCCTTTGCTGTGCAGAAGCTTTTTAGTTTGATGTAGTCCCATTTACTTATTTTTGCTTTTGTAGCCTGAGCTTCTGGTGTGATATCCATAAAATCATTGCCAAGGTCAATGCCAAGGAGCTTTTCCCCTATGTTTTCTTCTAAAAGGTTTATGGTTTCAGGTCTTACTTTTAGGTCTTCATCCATTTTAAGTTGATTTTTATGTACAGTATAAGGGTCCAATTTAATTCTTTTGCATGTGGAAATCCTGTTCTCTCAGCACCATTTATTGAAAAGACTATTCTTTCTCCATTGTGTCTTTTTTGGTGCCCTTGTAGAAAATTAGTTGACCATATATGTTTGGGTTCATTNTTTTTTTTTTTTTTTTTTTTTTTTTTTTTCATTAAGCATGTCTAAACACTGTATGCATTTCTCCATCTTAGAAAATTACCTTTGTAATTTGAAAAAATATCAAAAATGGAAAAAGAAGAAACCCCTACCCTTTCACCCAGCCTTCTGGGAATCCACAGAGGGACTTGGTGAAACAGTCCAGCCAGGCCTGCTTAGCTTCCCTGCATTCCTTGCTCCATCTAAGACATTCCTACTCTTTCTTTTTGGTGGCAGGTGGTCACAGGTTGCAAAGAGACTAGTTCTTAGGGTAGTACACTGCCCTAAATGGAGAGAAAATTTCTTAATAAGCAATTCTCTCAGAAGTTCAAAACTATGGGAGAAGCAACAACCTTTTCAAAGCCTTCTCATAAGAAACAGCAGCAGTGCCCACTAGTAAAATTATACAGTCTATGTGCCAAATACTTCTGATGGAGAAAATATGGCATTCGAGGCAAACAGAGACTTAGTAAAATAAAAGTGCTGATTCACATAAGCATAAAGACAATAAAAACCTTGACACACATGTTCTTTTCTATCAAATCCATTCAGATACCATGCACACACGAAAGTTGTTTAGGAAAACAAAATTGGGCAACACTGAATAACTGGATTCAATCAACAAAATACTCCTATAAACCATTTCTGAACTCCTCTTTGGTTAGTCACCAAATAATTTCCACACTTTACAAAGAGCATTCCATGAAAAAAAGTTCATGTACAAACATGCCTCATGGACCACAGTTTTCCCCATCAGAATGAGAATGTGAACCAACTCAGAAAAATTAAAGAGAATTAGATTTAGAGCTAGAAGGCCAGTTTTCAAACTGTGACTTGCCAACACAAGATTTTATGCCAGTGGTTCTCAATGGAAGATGAATTTGAGCACCGCCCCCGCCAACTGCCCCAGCCCCAGAGACTGTTTGCCTCGAATGCCACAGTGTCTGGTGACATGTTTGGTTGTCACAACTGGAGGGAGATACTCCTGGCATCTTGTGGGTCGAGGCCAGGGATGCTGCTAAACATTCTACAACACACAGGACAACCTCCATGACAAAGAATTACCTTGTCCCAAATGTTCAAATGTTCATAATGCCAATACTGAAAAACCCTGCTTTAGACAAATCACTTCTCATCTTCTATCCTTGGTTTTCCTACTTGGAAAATAGGGACTATGTGTCTCATGGAAGCAGAAATGTTTTAAAATATTTAGTTTTATGTAAGTGTGGAATGATCTGATCTTACCATTATTTTTTAGTACTTCAAGTTTATAAGAAATGCCTGAGAACTGATCATTTTCAGCTTCAAACTTTAATGTGGAGTTTTACAAATACAATTTTCTCTTTCTTTTTCGAGATGGAGTCTCGCTGTGTCACCAGGCTGGAGTGCAGTGGTGCGATCTCGGCTTACTGCAACCTCCACCTCCTGGGTTCAAGCGATTCTCCTGCCTCAGCCTCCCAAGTAGCTGGGACTACAGGTGCGTGCCACCACGCCTGGCTAATTTTGTGTATTTTAGTAGAGACGGGGTTTCATTATGTTGGCCAGGATGGTCTTGATCTCCTGACCTCATGATCCACCTGCCTCAGCCTCCCAAAGTGCTGGCATTACAGGCATGAGCCACCGTGCCGAGCCACAAATTATTTTTTAAAGTAATTTTGAAATGAACCATAGACATCTTCCTGGTGAAAGCAGTACTTGAGGCAACAGATAGTATCAAGCAGAGACTGAGAGACCAGGCACTCAAATAAGAGTGTCTGGGGTTCAAATCATGGCAAGTTACTGAACATCTGTAAAACATGGTACTAACAGTACCTACTATATAGGGTTGTTGTGAGGATTCAATGTGTTAATGCATATAATGAGTTTCTAATGATACTCGGTACATAGTACATACTCATTAAATATTTGCTATTGTTATTTTTAATGAAGCACACAAGAGATATACAAGGTATTATGAGACACAAAGGAGGGTAACCTAATCCAGTGAATGGGGTAGTCAGGGAAAGTGTCCTGGAGAACGTGGTACTTCAGTTACATCTTAAAACCTGACAGATGTTAAAGGAAGGGTATAAAACTTGAGGCAGGGAGGCTGGTTAGTAAGCAATTAAATCCTCAGGATAGAGCTGAGGGCTGAAACCAGGGCAGTGATAACCAACAGGACTTGGTGACCACTGGCTATGGGAGTAGAAGGACCCAGGAAGGAGCGGGCAGAATATAGGACATGAACAAGTTGCTCACCCTCTCTGAGCTTCCATTTCCCTCATACATCAAATGAAGACAATGCTACCTATTTTACAGGATTACCACAGGGATTAAATAAATGTATTAAAACCCTCTAGCATAGTGGCACATAGTAGACAATATATGGAAACTCTCACTATTATTCCTAATTATTATTAACAACAATTACAATAGCCCTGGAAGGACTAAGGACTAAGCCCTAAACGACAGCTAGCCCACAAGGCTCGGCATCAGGAAAAGACATGCCTGGTGTTACACTATTGGCTTCATAGCAGAGCCATGAATATAAACTCTATTTTCCACCTCCTACTCTGTGGTATGTTTTTTTGTTTTGTTTTGTTTTCCTCCCACCGTACTGTTCTAAATGGTTGGAAGAGGCTCCCCTCCAAAAGATCAAGGTGAGCTTACCCATATTGTCAGCAGTCTTCTCCCAGTGTCAGCAATGAATAGGATTCTAAAACACACTGGAGGACTGCTTCCTTCTGCTCAATGTAAAAATTGCCCATATTCCTTAATCTGATCATTGTACCCCACCTCTCTTTATTAAAACAGAAAGCTCAGTGTACATAACTGAGTGAATAAACTTGCTATTTCTACAGATGCTGGGATTTTAACTGTATCACTTCCCAAGAGAACTAAATGGTAGACAGTAGCCTGATTATAATCAGAACAAACACAGCTGGATTTCTAAATGGTGCAACTCCCTTAATGCCTCCACTGGGCTATACCTTTGCTATTGTTGTTTGGTTTCTTTAAAAGATGTTTATTATACTCAGTTGACAAACACAAGGGTAAAGCTTCTAATTCTGCAGGCCCCAAACCAGCCCCTCTTAAAAGCAACATAGGTGAGGTCAAAATAACTATGCTTGAGAAAGGACATGGGAGGCAACATGTAAAATAACAGTTCTTCCCCTAAGCCAAGTAGAAATCTGAATGGTAGCAGAATATGCCAGCAATCAGTACCCAAATGGATATTATTAAATCTAAGAATCCTGAGTTTACTGCTGTTAAAGTAACTGAGACTGCTTATTTGAGTCCATTAAATAATAATAATTTGAATCTATTTGTTCAGACTGGGATTTTTCATAAAACCAAATTAGAGTGGAATGGAGTTTTAGAGATTAGCTAGCCCTGTGGTCCTTAACTGTTTGGGAGGCATAGACCCCTTTACGAATCTGACTGAAACTATGTGCTTTCTCTCTAGAAAAAAAGTCACATATACAAAAAAATTTTACATAAAATTTCAGGGGCTTCAAAGAACCACTGTAACCTATTAATGGACCCAAGTTAAGAACCAATGTGCTAGTCTATTCATCTCTTTGGACAGACAAAATTAATTTGCCTGATTTCCTGTTGGAAAACAGCCTTATATTTTAAAATGTGAATTATGCATAATAACCCTAATTAATAAGAGCCCCTTATACAAGTGTGCATATAGCACCATTTGGTTTAATATGCAATTTTACATATACATCTTCATATTCTTATAACTAATATAAGAATATGGACTAGACATATAATAACTCCATTTTATAAGTTAGAAATCCAAGGTTTTGGGAAATTAAAGCTCAACAAACATTTAGAAAATCTACTATGTATATCTACCTACCAACACTGAGTAAGGGGGCAGAGATACAGAGATGAACTCAAAACAGACCCTTGAGTTGCTTTCAGTCCTGTGAAGGGGACAGACATTCTCCACCCCATCCAAAGCACATCATTTCTAGGTTACTAGAAACCTAGAGATGCCAACATAGAGCAAGGGAACATAGTGTGGGGCAGGTGGGATGGGGACTAGGCAGGGTGGCAAGGAGACCTAGCCTCACCTGCAGGTTTAGAAGAGGATCCCCAAGGTGTTCAGACAGCTTGTTGCAGGACCAGAGCCTGAAAATGACCAACTAGGAACCGGAATCTAAGTATTCTAAGACTTCTCTATGGGTTGAGCTTCCCAAAGGCTTTTGCTATAGTTTGGATATTTGTCCTGGACCAAATCTCATGTTGAACTGTAATCCCCAATGCTGGAGGTGGGGCCTGGTGGGAGGTGTTTGGATCGTGAGGGCAGATCCCTCGTGGCTTTGTGCTATCTTCACAATAGCTAGTTCTCTGGAGATCTGATAACTTAAAAGTGTGTGGCCCCTCTCCCGCTCACTCTCTCTCTCCTGCTCCTGCTTTCGCCACGTGATGTTGCAAGCTCCTGCTTCACCTTCCACCATGAGTAAAAGCTTCCTGAGGCCTCCCCAGAAACTGATGTCAGTACTATGCTTCCTGTACAGTCTGCAGAACTGTGAGCCAATTAAACCTCTTTTTTTTTTTTTTCAGATGGAGTCTCGCTCTGTTGCCCAGGTTGTAGTGCAGTGACGCAATCTCAGCTCACTGCAACCTCCACCTCCTGGGTTCAAGAAGTTCTCCTGCCTCAGCCTTTTAAGTAGCTGGGATTACAGGTGTGTGCCACCATGCCCAGCTAAATTTCTGTATTTTTTTCTTTTTAGTAGAGATGGGGTTTCACCACCTTGGCCAGGCTGGTCTTGAACTCCTGATCCACCCACCTTGGCCTCACAAAGTGCTGAGATTACAGGCGTGAGCCACTGCACCCAGCATAAACCTATTTTCTTTATAAATTTTATTTTTATTTATTATTATTATTATTGTTCTTTTTTCAGATGGAGTTTCACCCTTGTTGCCAAGGCTGGAGTGCAGTGGTGCAATCTTGGCTCACTGCAACCTCCGCCTCCTGGGTTCAAGCGATTCTCCTGCTTCAGCTTCCCAAGTAGCTGGGATTACAGGCACGCACCACCATACCTGGCTAATGTTGTATTTTTAGTAGAGATGGGGTTTCATCATGTTGGTCAGGCTGGTCTCGAACTCCTGGCCTCAGGTGATCCACCCGCCTCAGCATCCCAAAGTGCTGGGATTACAGGTGTGAGCCACCGAGCCCAGCCAAACTTTATATATATATATATATATATATATATATACACACACACATACACACACATATATATTTTTTGAGACAGGATTTCACTTTGTTGCCCAGGCTAGAGTGCAGTGGGGTGATCACAGCTCACTGCAGTCTTGACCTCCCAGGCTCAGGGGATCCTCCTACCTCAGCCTCTCCAGTAGCTGGGACTATAGGCGTGTGCCACCACACCCAGCTAATTTTTTTTTTTTTCACCACATTGCCCAGGCTGGTCTTCGAACTCCTGAGTTCAAGTGGTCCTCCTCCTCAGCCTCCCAAAGTGCTGGGATTACAGGCATGAGCCATCATGCCTGGCCTTCTTTATAAACTATCCAGTCTCAGGTATTTCTTTATATAATGCAAGAATGACCTAATACAGCCTTGCAACTAGACAGGGCTGAAAAATCACTCCTGGAGACACAGCTTCAATCACATCAGGAATATAGAAAATGTCTAGCTCCTCCATTTTTAATAAAAGTCACTCTCAGAACATGCTCAGTACATACAAATTTGCTTTAGCACATGAAAGTTAATTAGCCATGACTCAACTTAAACATGAGATAATTCAGTAGGTAAATCTGAAACACTTCCTTCCTACTAGTGATCATGTTACTATACTCAAATGTTCCCCCTCCACACGTCTCAATTTTCTAATCTTGCTTCCTTTGTGTTTTGCTTTGGAGCTAGGTATTTATCTCTTTTCTTTCCTGCTATGCTGGTAATCAGGGCCTCTGAATGGCTCGGCAGAATAAAGAAAACAAAAGTGATTCTTAGAGGGGCCATACAACTTTCTTGTAAGTACAAAGGCACATTTCTACTACAGTTTCACCGTCTGTATTAAAGATGTCTGGGAAAGGAATAATAAGTGTGTGGTGGGGGTTGGAAACAGCTACTTAGACTGACACAGAAAGAATTGTGCAGGACAGCTATATTTTAAATGTCTTTTTCTTCTGTCTTCTTCTCTCTCTGACCTCCCACTGCCAGCCGCCCACTCCCCCATCCATTCTACCCCCCAAAAGGCCCTGAGCATTTTGGAAGCAAGATGAATTATTTCCCTTTTCAGAGTCTCCAGAGCTATTTTTTAAAGCATTGTATTTAATGATTTGCAGTGCTCACGTTATATTTGAAAATCATTCGTTTTTCAGTTCAATATGATTTTTTAAAGTTTGTTGAATGCTTTAATTTTTCATGACATTTGCAGGATGTAATTTTCTGTGATAATATATGAGAGTATCATGTAAGGCACAGAAGAGTTTTGATTTACAAAATTGACTTCCAAGTAACTTTTCAGGACTATATATGTTATACTATGTCAGACCTACCTACAGAAGGCCTAAATAACAGTGCTAATGATAATAATAAAACCTCATGTTTATATGACAACTAAGGCATTATCTTATTTGAGTTTCATAACAATTTTTTTTCGAGATGGGGTCTCGCTCTGTCACCCAGGCTGGAGTGCAGGGGCATGATCTCGACTCACTGCAACCTCTGCCTCCCAGACTAAAGCGATCCTCCCACCTCAGTCTCCCAAGTAGCTGGGACTACAGGAATATGCCACCGTGCTCAGCTAATTATTATTATTATTATTATTATTATTATTGGTAGAGATGGCGTTTCGCCATGTTGCCCAGGCTGTTCTTGAACTTCTGAGCTCAAGCAGTCCGCCTGTGTCAGCCTCAGAAAATGCTGCGATTACAGGCGTGAGGCATCATGCCCGGCCTGAGTCTCACAACAATTTGAGATTTAGGCAAGATTAGAATTATCTCCATTTTATAGATGAAGAAAATGAGGCCCAGACAGGTTAAGTGGTTAGCTCAAGGTCACACACCTTGCACATGACATAAACAGGACAAGAAATCAAAGGTAAAAGTTTTCCACACGTGCCTAAACCCCTAGGATAAAAAATATCACAGCTCTCTCACCTTGACTTAAAAGTACTAACAACGGCTTGTGAAAAATGAAAAGCCTTGAAGGAAGGCAGAATAAAAATCTGAGAGACAATCACTGATCTTTTATCTTCTAGACTTCAAGCTGAATCAAGTTCTTCAAAGAAAACCCAATAAAGCCCAGACATTTTCATCATAACAAAATAAATAATTCAGTCGGGCTTTAGAGGGCTCCTGCATTTTGATTGGCTATTTGATATATTTGTGACTTAGCCACCACTAAACTGATTAAAGCTAACCTGATTGACGCAGTGATGTTGACAGAGCCTCTGACACTGACAGTTATGGATGGAAAGTGTAAATAACAATAAATAACCTGGAGCTTCCACATTTACTCCTAATGGAGAATTTAGCACTTTCAAAAGTCAAACGCCTGATAGGCTAAAAATTACAGCCTTTGGTCTATCTGGCGCCAAAGAAACTGCTGAAATTCATCACCCCTCCTCTCTTTAGGAAGATATCCACAGAGCCTCAGGTTCTTCCAGGCAGACAGACAGACAGGTTTGATTTTTTTTTTTTTAACACTCAGACTCTTTGAGCTGCAAGGGGCTGTAGAAATTATCTGGTCTAACCCCACATCTTATATATGGGAAAACCAAAGCTCAGAGAAATGAAATTGATTGTCCAAGGTCATCCAGTGAGTCATGATGGCATGAGAGCCACAATCCATGTCCTCTTACTCCCAGTCTAATGTTCTTGTCACCAGACCCCACAACAGGGAAAAGTCTCCACCTGACACACACAGCACATGTGCACACACAAAGACACACACATACGCATCCATTCTTAATTATAATAAACCTACAAAGATAATTGAAGCTATATTCTCTGGGCTAAATTTCTATTGGTGTCAATAGAAATAGATTTGAGGCAGACTCTCAGATAGAAAATTACATGCATTTTTTCAACTTCAAGTCCATCTTGTGATTACAAATTAATACCCCTATTTTAAACCACATCTGAAAATAACTGTAGAGAGTATGCACACACTCTTTGGTTGATCATCAGCATTGCTTTGAATGTGTACAGTACAATTTTATTGTTGTAAAAAAACCTACATGTATGAAATACGCAGGAAAAAAATGAGAAAGCCTATGCTCACCATAGTGACCTCTGGATGTTAGGATTCTGGGTGATTTTTATGTTCTATTTTATATTTATCAGAACTTAGTAACTTCTCTTCTAAAACAAACACCTATTATTTATGTAGTAAAGTGTCCTTATCAGCAGGACAGCAGAAGAGGAATATTAGAAATGTTGTAATAAAATATTTAGACATATAAACTCTCGGTATTTTTCAGGCTCCATAATAACTTCACAATATCAACTCATGGTCAACTAAGCTTATAACATAAAACATGTTCAATACGAATTTCCCTCCTGGGAAACTGAAAAGACTTATAGACCCAACGATCACCTCTTTCCATGTGCATATTTGGCCCACAGAACAGGTAGACCATTTTACGAAGTTACTGTCCCCAGATGGCTGCTCATTCAAATTCAGGAACAACTAGCTCAACAAACAGGATGTTTTCCTGGATCTTCACTAAGCCAAATTGATGAAGGGAAGGATGGTGAAGTGGGATTTATAACTACTTTCCAAAAATAACAAACACAAGCTAATGTTCATTGAGCACTCACTATATACTAGGCACCACCCTAAATTCAGTTTTATATGCATCATATCATTTATTCCTCACAAAATAACCATGTAAGGTTAGGTCCTATTATTGTTTTAGAGATGAAGAAATTGGGAGTTAGAGAGGTTTGGTAGACTCCCCCAAGTAACAAGATTCAAACCCAAGTCAATTTATTCCAGAATTCGTTCTCTTAAACACTACACTGCCTTTTATTATTTTCCATACCTAGAGTAACTTAAACTCACTGCTAATAAAGTGTTTGCAAGTAGAGGTTCTATCAGGTTTGCTTTAATAAGCAAAGCTCATTGTAATTAGCAGCCTCAATTAATGGGCTTGCTCAAGTCCTTCAAGCAAGTTAAACGTGACTTCCTGCAATCTTATATACACTATTAATTTGTTAGCAGATTCTTTCTTCATAAATGGGATGAAAGTAAACTTCAGCCCAAGTCAAACTATCACAATATTCAAATTAACAGAGCCCAAGTTAATGAGAGTTCACTCTAGATCATTAATT
>NW_016820156.1:104767-123895 GCF_001698545.2 Rhinopithecus bieti | reverse complement strand
GAGTTAGAGAGGTTTGGTAGACTCCCCCAAGTAACAAGATTCAAACCCAAGTCAATTTATTCCAGAATTCGTTCTCTTAAACACTACACTGCCTTTTATTATTTTTCCATACCTAGAGTAACTTAAACTCACTGCTAATAAAGTGTTTGCAAGTAGAGGTTCTATCAGGTTTGCTTTAATAAGCAAAGCTCATTGTAATTAGCAGCCTCAATTAATGGGCTTGCTCAAGTCCTTCAAGCAAGTTAAACGTGACTTCCTGCAATCTTATATACACTATTAATTTGTTAGCAGATTCTTTCTTCATAAATGGGATGAAAGTAAACTTCAGCCCAAGTCAAACTATCACAATATTCAAATTAACAGAGCCCAAGTTAATGAGAGTTCACTCTAGATCATTAATTTTTACAAAATATTTACCTCCTGCCTTGAGTTCACTTCTGCCATTTCAGCATTTATTGCCTGTATAGTTAATGTACAAACATATGTTTGCATTGTTACAGTTTTCACATAAAAGACTTCTGACCGCCTTCAAAAGAAGAAGAAAAAGCCCAACTATGGTCCTGCTTAATTGTGAGACATTTCTAACATAGTCTCTAAAGATCTGGGCTTTCACAATTTGTTGAAAATCTCATCTGGCACCAAGTAAATGTACAATAGAAGAAAATACTCAAGTTGGCGTATGTAACAAAAACTTCCATTCAATTTTCTTAAATAATTCTCCTTTCTTAAGCAAAGTTTAATGTTACAGGATTTGGGTGCCTGAATTAGTAGCTACCCTACCTCACTCCCCAAAACAAATAAGCATAATTACATTGCTTTCTACTAGGTCGCCTCTCTCATGTACATCCTACTAGCTCAAGTTCCAGACCAGCTACTGGCTCCTTATGTTGATTAGGTCAGGTCCCTGTCTAAATTCTTCCATGTCTACATTCAGACAGTAGAGAAAATAACAATTGTGCCACCAATTTTCAACTGGAAATGATTGAAAATACAATTATTGCATGCAAGGCACATTGAAATCCTTTAAGGAAAACTGCAGTGTATATAAATTATAATTGATTATACCTTGAAAATATTGAATATTTCTATTACTGTCTTCTTTACATGTCTAGTATAGTGTATATAAGCAAAAATTAGAGCTTCAGGAGTCTAGTTCAGTATTTGCTCTAAGTAGACTTCATGAGCAAGGAAATGACAGACCCACATGTTCCTCTAACACTACAGTGGCTACATTTTAACTAGGCCAAGAAAGAGAGGCCCTGTGTGGTATGGCTAACTACTTATGGGAGTAATTTCGCCATACAACTATAGCAAATTTATTTCAGTTCCAGATATCACTTTCCCCATTAACTCAGGAGACCAAAGGAGCATAACTGCTTTCCTTTCATCCCTGTCGAATGCAGCAAGTTTCTCAGGAAGCAAATACTATTTAAATCATTTTCATAATTCTAAAATGCCTAAGACAAGTCCAGTCTGGAGTTGATACCACTATAAACTTTGTTGAAAGATGTTTGGGGTTTTCTTTTTTAATTTCAATAAACGAAAAGAGCTCGCAAGGGTTTAAAGCCCTGACATAATCTACTAGACTTGCTAAGGTGAAACAGTTGGTAAACAGATACGGCCTGGATTGGGATTTGTGTTAAATACCAGACAATTGTCCCCTGACTCTTGTGATCAGAGAAAAGAAGCGCTAAATCTTTGCAGGAAGAAATTAAATGTAGTGAAAATAACTAACATTCTGGCCAGATTGTGTGTCAGGGTAGCAGCCCCCTTTAGATTTCAGGCTGAAAAAGTACTGAAAGAATGAACTCATGAAGGGTTGTGTGTGCAATTCTTTATGAGGCGAATAGGAAGCTCCGCGACCCGTGCGGCATTAGAATACTCAGGTAGCCAATTAACCTCCACCGCTGAGTATGTCTCCGTAAAGAAGTTGTGTTCATTATTCAATGGAATTTGAAGCCTTCTGCCAAATAAGAAAGTTATTGGGCCACTCTTGGCGGTGTTTTGTTTCTATTTCTCCATTACTGTGCAGATTCCTAACAGGCACTTCTATTTTTCAAAACCATCCTATGATTCATTTTAAGGAGTTTTAAGCTTATTTTTATCTTCTTAACTCCAAGGCAGGAGACCATGTGGGCTCAATGAAAAGGGACAAGACTTTGAAGTTAGAAACTTAAATGCTGCCACTGCTAGTTACCATGTGCCTTGGACAAATTGGCTTAACTAGCTCTCATAACCAGGGTTCCACTCTGTAAAATGGGGATAATAATCCCTATTGTGTATTACCATTACGCGAAGATTACTCAAGTTAGCACAGTAGTACACTTTTAGTAAGGATTAGTTAACTTTATTTCTCCTTCAGCTTAAGTAATCCGGGTAAGTTCCAAATGTCTAACCCTCACCCAACCTTCAGAGGTCTCTGAGCCTTCAAGAGGCTTAATTTTTTGCAAGTTTACACTATCTTCTCCTCCCATTAAAAACAAAAATAAAAAATCTCAAGACTAATCTTGCGAAAAATAGATATGTGCGCACCTGTTAGAGCCTCTTCTTCCCCCACTATAAAGGCATCTCAATCATCCGTGGGGCAGAGGAGATTGCCAGACGAAGAATCCATACTTTGGGTGGACTCAGATGATGTGACTTTGATGCATTGAGGATACTTTAATTGGTTGTTTCCTGGTCTCTCTGTTTTTTTTTTTTTTTTTTTTTTTTTTTTTTTTAATCTGGCATTTAGAGAGGGAGAACTATGGTCATCTCACAATTTTTTAAAAGGTTTTCCTAATAAACAACTCTTTCCAGAAATTGTACCACGAAACAATGCTAAGCCACTGATTTATCTGACAGGCCAGTATATCTCTTTCAAATGTTAATTGCTAGAAAGAGTACTGTTTTTCCAGGCACCAAAGAAGAGGAGTGTGGACAGCAATCTTTTGGGTTTTACCCCACCTACTACTCTGTTGGTAGAACAAGCACTTTGGCCTCACTGACTGGGTTTCTTAAGCTACCCTTCAAGGACTGGGGCATGTAGGAGTAAACACACACATTACATCAAAGAATAGTTCCAGGGCCCATTTCCCCAGCTGGGAAGGATGCCCAGAAACCACACTCCAGGCAAAGAGACTGGTGGCAGGCTACATTTCACCACTCTCTAGAGCACTTTTCCAGCTACCAGGGCACAGGCTCCAGCGCATTTCTAGACCAAATTACTTCCTACTAAAAGGCCAGAAAGGTTTCAGATCCAGAGGAAGAAAGGCAATGCTGATATAGTACAGACTGATAAGTCTCAAGGGACAACTGAATAACAACTACAATAGTCATTAAAACTTTCAAAGCATTCTCATATATATTACCTCTTTTGATCCTCAAGAACTCCAGCAGGTTGGCAGGTCAGGTGTTACCATCTTGCATATAAGAAAACAAACTTAGAGACTTTGAATTACCTACCTATTTCCACACAGCTGGTGTCAGAACAGGAAATAGAACACATCTTTGACTCATGCTAAGGCCAATATCAATTAGTAAAGAATCAAAGAATATATTGGAAACCAAATTAAGATATTGATACATTTGACTGAAAGTATTTTAAAACCCCACAAAAAAACAAAACTTGAATTAACAAATCAGTTAAAGCAACTTATACAAAATGGGCTAGCATTCTGAATATACAAAGAACTGTTTGTTACAAATCAGCAAGAAAAGGACAACTAGTAAGGGACACGGTATACTTAAATTTTTCCAAATGAAAGAATATTAGTGAGAAAAATCACAAAATAAAAGGTACAAATGATCAACAAATCTCACTGGCAACCAAAAAGTACTATTTTTTTCGCCCAAACTGGGATTATGATAAAATGGCAAGGGGCAAATAGGAAAATGGACATTCTTACACTGCTAATCTCCATTTCACATTGTATGTCTGTATCAAAACATGTAACGTACCCCATGAATATTTACACCTACTAATGTACCCACAAAATTAAAACTTAAAAGTTTTAAAATAAGTAAAGTGAAAGCACATACAAACTTTATGGAAATCAAATAGGCAATAAATATGAGAAACCTTAAAAACTGCATAGCCTCTGACCCAGTGATTCCACTTCCAGGAATTTATCCTGAGGAAATCATTAAGGATGTGCATAAATATTTAATTACATGGACATTATTTAGTTCACTGTAGCTTACGGAAAGCAACCTACATTTCCAACAATAGAGAGGGTTAGATTAATAACATATGAAATATCCACAGTACTAAGTAAAGGGTAGCCCCTAGATACTGTATTTATATTGTGTTACAGAAGCATATTATTGACATGGAAAGAGGGCTACATGAAAAAGCAGTATAGTCAATTTTTTAAAAACTATACATACACATATGTATAAATAAAAGCATGCAAGATGACATGTCAAAATGTTAACAGTAGTTATCCTCTAGTGGGTAGAATCAGGGTCATTTTATTTTCCACTTTTTTATTTCTTTGTGGTTTCTTTCATTTTCTTCTAATTAAAAAAGGAAATTACTTATTGTGTAGTAAAAACTCTGTTTTAAAAAAAAAAAAGATTATATCCTGAAATAAATACTGCTGTATTACTTTCAAGGTCTCACATAATCAGGAATAAATAAACAATCCATTGGTCTCTAGAAACCTGCCTTAACAAATAGATAACAATACTTTCTACTGAACCTATGATTATTGATTTTTTAATGCACACTAAAATTTTATTTTAAAATTATTCTTTTAAATTGGTTAATGATTCCTCTCTACAATTTTGTTTAAATTATTCATTTATTTGACAAGTCCTTTTTTAAACTTGAGTCAACCTTAGTCCCACCTGTGTCTGATCAAATTCCTACACTCATGTCAAATCCCAATTTATTAGAGTCGATAAAGGAAGAACGACTATAAACAGATATAAGAATGAGAACCTTAACCTTTAACTTTGAAGAGTAGCAATAGTTGCCATTTATTAAGCACCTATTCTATACCAAGCAATATGGTAAATGCTTGACACAATTTATGGCTCACTTTCACAGCAGTGCTGTAAGGTTGTAATTATTATCCTCATTTTGTAAAAGGGGTTACGTAACTAGTAAAAGGGGTTATGTAACAAGAGTATTTGAATACAGGACTATTTGACTCAAAAGACTATTCTGACATCATGCCTTCCACTAAAATATCAAATATAAAACTCTAAGGAAAGGTAAAGTTATGTGACTAGTCTCCAAATGTGATGCACTAGCAACAATATTGAGAGAGAACACATAGCACTATAGGAGAATAGCACAATTTAATTTCAGCAGTCTTGGATCTAGCAACTCAACTATTTAGCATTGGGTTAAGTTGCCCACATTACTAAACTCTCTTAGTTTTAGTTTCCTTATGGGATTAATACCACCTTTTGAAGGGAAGCTGTCAAGATCCAAGTAAATACAAGTATGTCTGCTTGCTACAAGGCTTTCAAGAAAAGCGAGCTTCTCTTCCCTTCAGGTTCTTGTGAAAGGGTGGTAGGACACACAAGAATGTATTTGGACAAGCTGACAGGTGTCACCATTCTCATGGTTCTTATTCACAAGGTGCAAATCTGTGGCACTGAATCTTGTTCACAGTGTTCTGGGAAGAGCCCAGGTCATGCCGGAAGAAAAGACAACCAGCAAGCCTCGGAGTTATGAGGCCAGAAGCTGAGGCAGAGGCTTAGAGAAATAGATGTTCCATCTCAATGGGCAAGAAAAACCCCATTATCCAGACTTTTAAGATCTTATGTATGAGCAGCTTTTAAAACCTAGAAGTAAATGCTGCAGGCAACAGGACCTATCTTTTC
Source organism: Rhinopithecus bieti (assembly GCF_001698545.2). NCBI lineage: Eukaryota > Metazoa > Chordata > Mammalia > Primates > Cercopithecidae > Rhinopithecus > Rhinopithecus bieti. The sequence goes on along the minus strand of NW_016820156.1, from coordinate 118,078 downwards.
TTTTCTGTTTGGTCATACTGGTAGTTGCTGCAGGGGAAGGGGAACAGTTAGGAATCTATTTCTATCAATACTACTTATTCTAATTTTGTGTGAGAGTGTATGTATATATATGTGTTCATTCAAACATTTACTGAGAGTTTACTGTCTCACCTGGGAACAGAGGGATATGGTAGAACAGACACAAGGCCTATCCACAGAAAGCTCATTCTTTAGTAAAGGATACCCATGTTAATCAAATAACCATACATACTCATGTACCACTGCAACCTGATGAGTGCTAGAAAGGAAAAGCACAGGTTCCCAGGAGAGGGAAGAAATGCAATCCAATAATGACATTTCAGTTAACTGGGTTCAGAACTATATGCTAAAGAACTTTTACCAAAGGAGAGGAGTGTCATAAGCATAACAATTTCCTTTCAACATTTTTGTTCTCCTTCCTCTCTTGATGTAATCCAGTGGAATCAGGTCTCCCTTTGCTGGTTAGATCTAAAGGCTACATTAACTCATTCAGACCACTAGGGGACCATTTAGAAACTGTATACTGTACGGTTTTAAATATACACATACACACACACACAGAGAAAAGAAAACACACAAAAATGTTACGAGTGGTTATGTCTGAATGATAGGATCATGAGTGGGTATTTAGCACATTTTGACATTAATTATATTAAAACATAAAAAATTATTTTAAAATGTATATATGCCAGACATGTGACATTCATTACTGTAAAGCAAAGATATTATATTTCATACATAAGTATGCTTATAAATACACAAGAGGGAATAATAAAAACAATGGCTACCATGCGTTTGATTCCTATGAGCCAGCATAGAGCTGAGTTTTTCACAGCACTCATCTGATTTAATTTTCTTTAATGAATGGCTCAAAGAGAAGTGGCCTGCCCTTGATCACAAAGAGAGGAAAGGGCAGAGTTGGGACTTAGACACCAGCCTGCCTGAAGCCAGACCACATGGCCATCACACTAAGCCCCTTGCTGCCTCCTAGGTGTTTGGCCCTTTCAAGAGGGAAGTCTAAGTGAGAGACTACAGGTGTAGACAAGGAGTCCAGAAAGGCTGGTATCTAATAGGCAATTAATAATTTGAATTTGGCCAGCCAGGCATGGTGGCTCACACCTGTAATTTTAACACTTTGGGAGGCCGAGGTAGGCAGATTGCTTGAGCCCAGGAGTTTGAGACCAGCCAGGGCAACATGGCGAAACCCCATCTCTACAAAAAAAAATGCAAAAATTAGCCCTGTGTGGTGGCACGTTCCTGTAGTCCTAGCTATTCAGGAGGCTGAAGTGGGAGGATCCCTTGAGCTCGGGAGGCGAAGGTTACAGTGAGTCAAGATAGTACCACTGCACTCCAGCCTGGGCAACAGAGAGAGAACCTGTCTCAAATAATAATAATAATAATAATTTGAGTTTGAGTTTAATTGAGAAAAAGATGTGCACTGATTTACCCAGCTCCCTCCTCCGTTCTTCTCCTTGATCAACAGCATGTCTATCTGGAGAATTCATACAGCCAGTCTCCTCCAAGAACCTCTACCCTCTGGTTGGAGTTAATCTCTTCCAACCCCACACTACCATCTTTATGTGAATTTTCATACAAAAATTAGCCAGGCGTGATGGCGGGCGCCTGTACTCCCAGCTACTCAGGAGGCTGAAGCAGGAGAATCGCTTGAACCCAGGAGGCGGAGGTTGCAGTGAGCTGAGATCAGGCCATTGTACTCCAGCCTGGGTGACAGAGCGAGACTCCGTCTCAAAAAAAAAAAAAAAAAGAAAAAAAAAAAGTTACTTTTCTGTTAAACAATGAAACTTCAGCTATAGGGACCCTGCACTTGTACAACCTGTCACAGAAGAGCCATGAGCGTTTTGCATTTTTTATTCTGTCTTCTTTTCTTAAAGAAGGTCCCCAATTATATAACTTTTGAGCACTACAAAACCTGGATCCACCTGTACTCCCCTTAGAAAACTGCTAAGGTTTTTTCTTACATTTCTCTTAGGATGTCTTGTACCCAAGTTATTTGTATACAAATGTCTGGGTTTCTGAATTTTGATCTACTTGAAGATAGGCATGAGGTAGTTTTCTCTTTGAATCCCCACAGTACCTGCCTTTAGACGTGCTCAGCCAATGTTTTTTTAATTAAATACAATAGAGTTCCCTTGCAAGGAGGACAGCTATAATTGAGGAGACTGCTTATGACCATGAGATAAAATACACAGAGGCTGTATAACACATACAGCACTGTTTTAAGGGCACAGGCTATGGAGTTGTACTTCCTGCGTTCAGTTCTTGTCTCTGCCATCTACTGGGTGCTACTTTAAACAAGTCACCTAATCTCTTTAAGCCTCCATTTTGTCAGTGATAAAATGAGACTAATGAAAGTACCCACCTCTTAGGGTTGTTGTGAGGTTTAAATCAGATAAGTAAAACACTTGAGAACAGAAAACTTCTCATTCATCTCTCTCCAATACAGTTCATGTTCAGAAAGGAGGTTTCTAATCCTCACCCAAGCCCTCAGCTTTCTTCTCTCCATACCAGACTGCCTACCCCCAACCAGACTCATTCAAACCCTGTCAAAATGCCCCCTAGAGCCTGCATTCTTAATCATTACACTCCATTGGTGAACTGGGAAGCAAGGGAGGCTAAAGGCATGAAACCCAGGTATACATTTGCTAGTAGTCTAGATGTTAGCTGATGGAGCCTGGAACTGAAATCAGAGAGGAACTAAAATCAAAAGGCATCTGCATATGATAAATGAGATAACTGAGACCCATAGGGGGTCTCAGTTGGAATGTAGGAAAATGACATGGGAAGGATGCAGGAAGAAATGAGACCTGGTGACTGAAAAGTACAATGAAGGAAAAGGAGCAATACAGGTGCCTCAGCCCCTGGAAGCATCTCAGTCAGTAGAAGGAAAGCGGCTTTTAATTTCTATGTTACCACTTCCAGCTTAGAGGAAAATTGTTTCTACCTCCACTCCACTGACAAGAGAATTCAAATCTCTCAAACATATGCTTCATTACTCCAATATAAGGTACTTCAACTCAGTGAGACAGAAAGGAGGAGGAACATATGTTTTCAGAAAGCAAACAAATCCCACTTTGGGGGCTGGTGGGGAGGTAGAGAGTAAGCACTCTAGGCAAAAGTGGTGTTTTTCCTGGAAGCTTCTAGAGGGCAGGGACACTGTCCTTTAATGTGCTTTGTTGAGCCCACTAGTGAGAAAGGTGGGCAGTGATGATGACAGCAAGAGGAGGTGAGTTCAGAGCCCTGTTAAATCAAGGGCATGAGTTCAGGACCTTGTTCAATCAAGGGCGATGGGCTGGGGTAAAAGAGTTCATCTGCATAATCTCCTCACCTCATGGTTGGCCCCAGAATGGTCTCCGGCTGCACATTGAGTCGTTTTTCTAAGCTCTTTTCATTAAACAGTTTTCAGCCTAATGACTGACTTCTAAATCAATAGAGGGCCCAGGAAAGGTTTATAACTCCCCCAGCCTCTGGCTCTACTAAAGCCACAGAATTTTGAGACCGAATTGAATCCAAAAGTTTTTACTTTAAAACTGAAATGGCTTTAAACACTCAGTTTCCAGTTGGTTTTCCAATAACCCTAATAATTAAAGAATTGCATTTTTAAAAACTTTGTAACCAAAATATGCCTTTGAGTTGGTGCCATAAAAGTCCACTAATTAAAGCCAGCATCTTCTGGGCTCTGATGAGAAATTCACCCTTTTATAATGGGATTACTAGAGCTTTGCTGTACAGATGAGCGGTTTGATTAATAATTTACATTTTTGAGGATATATAACTTCACTCATGGCCGTGGTTTGAGTTCCTAAAATTATTCTATTTAGTTTAATGCTATTATATTTAGCTCCGGCAAATGAATTAAGTTTTGATTAGACATCAATGTAATTATTCTCTCCCATACATTATTTTTAACCAAGAAAGGGTTGTGACAGACTGGCGGGCAGTTAGAGTTGGGGATGCAATGGGGCTCAGCCTGCACAGAGCTGGAGTGTGGGCAGAACTGTCAGGCTAGTCAGGGGAAAGAATTGTGAAATGGAGAAAATGGCTCAGTACTCACTTAAAATCCCCACTACATAATAAAAACCAAATTAGCAAATGATTGAATCTCAAAAACATGTTTATCAACATTCAAGCAATTATTGAGTCACATATTAACTGTGAAGGAAAAAAGCTTTGCTTGAATAATGTCCCTAAACAGTTATTTCAAGCAGAAATGACTGGAGAAATTGCTATGAGCTGACAGAAAAGGGTATTCTAACCAAGGTCAATTTTATTTAGGGGGAGTGGGAGAGACAGGAATCTGACAGAAGAGAGTCTAAAAACTGCCAAGAGCTGCTGGAAACAGAAAATAAGGGAGAGAAACAACAGAAGCAGCACAGAAACATTGTCCTCCCCCCCATTCAGAGATGTCTTTTTCATCTCCACAGAAAGCAGGTAGAAGAAAGCAAGCTTGCCAATACTGAGTGAGGATCAACTGAAGATCTCCAGACTTATACCAACCTTTTCCTCCTCTCTGCCATAACAGTGTGGACCAAAAAATGCAATTAAAATATGGCCTGAACCGACAAACCCTTCCTGATCTAGCCGCTTATTCGTATATGAAATACACCAGATTCTAGCCAGAAGAGAAGCTTCAGGAAGCTGAAAAAAGGATTACTCCTGGCAGTATTGACACTTCAAACAGTACAGCTTCACATCCAAGAGTGCATAAAATAAACCCCTTTCTCAAAGAGTGTTTTGCCTAAGTACTCTTTCGTCTGTACACTGGAGCTGTTTGCACATATATCATCTATAAGTGGCAAAAGTTGTTGAAGTACATCATGAACTCCAGCCTTGTCGAGGTTAATGTCTGTAATGATAATGCATCATTTATTTGGCACCACCTGGGGTGAAGCGGTCCACATAAATGAGCTGTCTAGATAATGCATGCATATAGTGTTTTACAGTTTTCAAGATACTTTTACATTCATTATTTCTACTTTACAAACGTAAGCAGGACTGCAATTTTTATGTCCATTTTGCAGATAAGAAAACTGAGGCTATTGGAATCTAAATAACTGCCCCAAATCATAAAGCTCATAAATGCAGATCTAGAATTTGAACTTAGATTTTCTGATTCCAAGTCCAGTGTTTCTTTCACTGATCTTAAGCACTGAGGAAATTCATTTTAGCCATTTAAAATGGAAATATTAAGAAAAGGACAGTGAATGTAAGTTGAACTTTCCTTATTTACTTGTAATCACATTGTGAACATTGGACCTAATGTAATACAAGAGCCACTGTGGCCTGTAGGAGTATGGTCCTCTATTAAATGTCCCCAAGTGCCACATTTAGTGAGTTCTTGGATCCCCCCCTAGAAAGGCAGAAAATCAAGTGTGTGAAGACTACACATAAACATGGAACAGTAGTAGGCTCTAAGCAAGGACCCAAAAACCTTTCAGATGAGGTGATTTCCTGCTTAACCACTATTTTTCCTTTCTGATGAAGAGAGTTCAAGTTGTGGGATAGGCAACTTCCAAAAAAAGCAAGGTATTGCCGCATATAAAAGAGTCTATTATCACTCAAAGTCAGTGGTACCTTGGAGAAGACTAGAATTATCCAACGTCTGGAAAAGACCTGGATGTACCCCAAATACTTCTTGATAGTACAAGGCTGAAAATCATAATAAAATTCTGCAAAGAAAATAGAACTCAAGGTTTGAAGGTATACAGGTAGTAGTGAGATGATGAAAAATTCAGAATTCTATTCCATTTTTCTTCACAAGAACCACAAATTCAACTTCTCAATTTTGTTTTACCTCAAGTACATTCAGAACAAGCAAAGCCATGTCATATGATGGCTCAGAAGAAGCTGTGGCATCAATGAGTTTCCTCATCTGTAAAATGGAGATAATTACAGTACAGACCTTGTAGGGCTATTGGTAAAATTAAATGAGATAATTATGTAAAAGTAAGCATCATATAGTAGGCACTTAATAAATCTTCACTATTATTATCATCATAATTATTATAAGGTAGGGGAGAAGAAAAGAGAAAGGAAAATCTATCTTTCAGTGGAGATTTTCAGAAAGAATTCCTTACGCGCAGAAACAAAAGTGATTGTGCTGCCTCCATTTTATCGCTAAGGCCAGCAATCTAAGTATAATTAAAATTTAGGGAAAAACCAGAGGCAAATGCAAAGATTGAAAATAAAGATACAACTTTTTAATGCTTCAATCATTATCAAAGAACAACATTACGCATAGAGCACTCCAACCACTGTAGCAAAGGGCCCCAGGCACATTTATAAGGGCAAAGGCTTCCCGCAAATGAAGACATAAAATCCAAATCGAGGCAGTAAGGATTGCTCGTGGAACTGTGCACATATTTGCAGAAAGCACTCACTGCTTAAATACCCTCAATGTGGACTAGTGAAGGAATACTAAAGAGGTTGTGGATCTAGGCCAAGATCAAGATGAGCTTTCTTCAACTTCGTGTGATGAAGAAAATAGCTAGCAAAAGCTGTCATATCAAATTTCATGACTGAAGTACTGGGATGGTTTTCTCACTAATTTGGTCTACCAGAATATTGGGGAGGGGATGTATTTTAGGGGAAAAACAATTGTGTCTCCTAATTTCAATTCATTGGAATAACAAACGGTCATAAGAAAGAAAAAAGTGGATGCTCTCTTTTTCTTAGCAATTAATAATACATTATCTTATAGTGGTCCCCAGTTTGAAGTCCTGTCTCTCCAAATGTTTGCTACAAAAGGATTTAGGGGCAATGTCTTCTGCAACACTGTACAAGTGCCTTGAGGTCTGGGATCATGGTTTATTTATCTTTGTGAGGTTTATTTTTTCTAAAAGTGAGGCAGGAAAAGAATGAGAAGAGGGAGTGAAACAAGAAAAAGAATGAGTACAGATGGTGACAAGGTAAAGGGCACTAGCAATAATGAGCTCAGACATCATTTCATTGTCTCCAAGTTCCTTTGCTAGGGTTGTCCTTCTGTCTATCCCCACAATTCAAGAAAGTGTATGTGTGTGTGTGTATGTGTGTGTAAGTGAAAGAGAGACAGAGAGAAAGGGGGAGAGAGATACAATTAGTAGATGCTGCCCCATTTTCTACCCTCTGTTCGCAGGACTAGTATTCAGCCTCCAAGCTATAGCAGGCTTATCTGGAAGCTAATCCAACCAAAATCTTGTCAGAACTTCTTTTCTCTCCTAGTCTCACATTTTTGCAGATGTAGAAAACACAGTACGCAAAGTGCAGAACTGGACAGAGGTGTAAATACTGACAGCCCGGGCCCTCAGATAGATAACCATGTCAGCTACTATGCATGTTAAAATACCAGTATGATCACTCTACCACTCCGCTCCAATCAGACAAGGATTATAAAGTAACATCTGTGAGCTTGGATATTCTGGGAATTAAACAAATCACTAGTACTCTGTTCTAAAAAGGGACCTTGATGCCCCAAAGAGTAAGACTCAACTCTCTGCTTCAACCCAATTCTCATGTCACATCATTTCTTCTCACCCCACTTTCATCCAACAGATCAACTCCAAAACCAATCTAAGAAGTTCATGAATGCTACATGTATTTTTAAAATCTGCCTAGATTATTCATTCTATCACCAAATTGTTAGTCTCAACAAACTCTTCACAAGAGTCTGACTGCATAAATAGGTTAACAAATACTTCAAGCTTATATGTTATACTTCGTATAATCAACCTAACATCCCCTGAGGCTTTGACCCAAGAAACTGTTGTGAATGTAGGCTTTATTCACTAAGCTAAACAATTTTCTTAGCTAATTCTAAAGATTTCATTCTAATACAAAAATAAGCTATAATCAACCCACCTTACAATTCAAAGAGGTTAATTCTTGTAACAGTGTCATAAATCTCAAGCTTTGCTATGTCAAGCAGTCAGAGTGTTATTTTTCTATCTGACCTCGATACTCTCTTGGTGAGGCAAGAAAAAGGTGGCTGATTCCCTCTGCTTGAAGAAGGATAGAAGAAAGCTCGATAATTAATTAATTACTAATTAATTGTGGATATCCATAATTAATTTTCCCAGTCACAGGAGACAGCCTATGGGGATAGTTAAAAGAATAGACTCTAAGAGCCATGCCACCTGGGTTCAAATCCTGCCTTTGCCATTTATTTATTAATTCTGGGGCCTTGAGCACGTTACTTAATCATTCTGTGCCTTAGATTTCCATCAACAAAACAAGGATACTAATATGTACTCATAATTATATTGTGAGGATTAAAAGAATTAATACATGTAAACCACTTAAAAGGGTACCTAGTACACGGTGCCATATAAATGTTTGCTATTATCACCACCACCACCACCTCCATCATCATCATCATCTTCCTAGCTGGGTGTTAGAATTGAGGGAGGTGCTCCCCATCCTGCTATGATAGTCCTACAAGTTAGCAAGGAGAAGTGTCATTTCCTACCCATTCTGGCAATGCCACAACAGCTTCTTTCGCAATCATTCACAGGCATGGTAAGAAGTGAGAATCACAAAGAGAGGAGAGGACACCACTCACACAAATGGGAAAATGCTGGGCCAATAAGCCAGTGTCTGCCTCTTAAATGGAAATGGTCCTAGTGGTCAGAAGGAGTTCACATGTGTCCCACAAGCATCTGACTCATTCCTGGAGAAAACCAGGCTCAGTATTTAAGGAAACTTTTTGTTTTTGAACCCAGCTGAGATAAAATATTATTTATTCTTTCTGTAGAGATTTATAACCTTTATATACAGATAAACAGAATGTCCTTGAACAATGATTTTTTGACAATACTCACTTTTCCAAAGATTGAAATGAAGCTTCTCTGAAAATGTGATTTTTTAAACCAGAATTTCTCACTGGGAGGTTTTTAATATCAAGCATTAATGCTGGAATGGTAATTTATAAATTATACTTAGCATTTGAAAGCCCAGTGCCCAAATAATGATGCCATTGAGCAGCACATCTAAAATAATCCCCAGAACTCACCTTGGAAAACTGCAGCATTCTGAATAATTAAGAACTTGAGCTCCATACTTGCAGACTGAAGCAGCTGTTCCATGTTCAATCGTGCTGTTAGTTGGTATTTTTCTTCCATCTTTCTTGAGCAGCATGTTGGGCCCTTAGGGAGACATACTTGCAAATCTGATCCTGAAACAAACAAGGTTTTCATGTTTCAGTAAGCAGGATCTCTCTCACACCCACACCCACACCAGCCCCCCGCCACACACACTCTCACACATGGCAAACAGGGCAAACAATGCATTTCTTTTGAGATACAGTAAAATTTTGATTATTCAAAATTGTGTTTCATCTTAACTAATCCCTGCTTTCTCCCAATTGTCCTTATGGCTGACTCTTTTTGAATAACCATCAGAATTAATTGTCTAGGTTTGACTCATAAATTCTGCATAAACTAATTTATAGCACCAAAAACACATCATTGAACACCGATATTTAATTTGTCTTTTAAAAGATCAATCTTCACTCCTATAATTTATTTTTCCTGATTATAATATATGAATGAGAAGACAACCAAGTAACAATTTTCAAAATTCCAGTTATGATTTCCAAATGAAATGTATATCTGGCCAACCCAATACTGCTTTTCAGGATAAATGATCAAAACATCAATATCATATCAAAGCTGTGTTGTTTCTGTGTTAACTAAAGGTCTGAAGTAAGATACAGGTATTCAACAAATATTTATTAGGTGACTACTATATGCCAAGCACTGTGGTTGTAACAGTATACAAAGCAAAGTCCCTGCCCTCATGGAACTTACATTCTGGGAGACAGCAAACAAACAAAAATAGAAATATAATGTCAAAAGGTGATAAATACTATAGATAAAGTAAAACAAAGTAAGGAAAGGAAAACAAACTGTGGTATATCTATAAAATGGAATTCTATTTAGCCATAAAAAGGAATGAACCATTAATGCATACTACTGTAGGGACAAAACTCAAAACAATATGCTATGTGAAAGAAGCCAGAACAAAAGAAGCACACACTCTACAGTTCCATTTATACAAAAGTCTAAAAAATGGAAACTAATCTAGAGTGACAGAAGGTAGTTCAGTGGTTGTTAAGGGGGGATGGTGGGCAGGAGGGGTAGGAGAAAAGGTTTATAAAGAGTAGTGGGGAAACTCCAGGGAGTGATGGATATGTTCATTATTTTGATTGTGGTAATGGTTTCACAGGTGTATATGCGTGTCAAAATTATCAACTTGTACCCTTAAAATATGTATGGCTTATTATATATCAATTATGCCTCAATAAAGGTGTCAATTGTTTTATTTATTTATTTATTTTTATTTTTTATTTTTCTTGAGATGGAGTCTCACTCTTGTTGCCCAGGCTGGAGTGCAGTGGCACGATCTCAGCTCACTGCAACCTCTGCCTCCTGGGTTCAAGCAATTCTCCTGGCTTGTTTTTAATTTTTAAAAAGTAAAGTAAGGGAGACACAGAATGCAATGATTGCGGAGACTATTCTGTTTTTTATATGGTAGTCAGGGAAGGCTTCTTCCATAAGGTAACGTTTGAGGAGAGATGAGGGAGGTGAGGGTGAATCCCATGATTTTATATCCTCCACCAATACTAGCAAATATTAGGGCTCAGTGAATATTAAGACCAAACTCCTTCCTCTCTTCAATTCCTGTCTTATTCAAACTCTTTCTTTCTTTGAGATGGAGTTTCACTCTTGTTGTCCAGGCTGGAGTGCAGTGGTGCTATCTCCGCTCACTGCAACCTCCACCTCCTGGGTTCAAGCAATTCTCCTGCCTCAGCCTCCTGAGTAGCTGGGATTACAGGTGTCTGCCACCACACACGGCTAATTTTTTGTACTTTTAGTAGAGATGGGGTTTCACCATGTTGGGCAGGCTGGTCTCAAACTCCTGCCCTCAGGTGATCCACCCATCTCGGCCTCCCAAGTGCTGGGATTACAGGCATGAGCCACTGCCAAACTCTTTCTCCAATTAGCATTTGTTGATCTCCTTCTGTGGTGGCTGTGAATATGGGCATCTCAGATCTTCTACTGTGGGGAATGTAATTGACTAATGGTCCCAGCTGCTGCCCTTTGAATTCACCACCACATTGTGCCTAAGCCACATTCCCTGGGGGCTGCTCCCAGCCAATGACTGAGCATGGCAAAGATACTGAGCATGACAAAGTCATGTAACACAGGACTTTGCTCACAGGGAACTTTGACTTGAGGACTCCCCATTGACCCTGCCAAACTTTCTTAAACGGCACTGCAGTCTAAGATTCCTCCTACTCAAACTTCCTTTCTTTCCTCTCTCTTTCACAAGGGTCAGACCTGCACCATGGTCTGATGGCTTTTCTGGCCTCCTTCAGCTCCCTCCTCATTTTCCTTCGTAAGTGTTTTACCCCAATAAGTCCCTTGCACATCTATTCCATATTGGATTAGATATGAATCCAACTGGCATCTGCTTCTCAGAGTACCCAATCTAACATACCTTCTATATGCCAGGCACTGTGCTACATGCTGGAGGTACAACTTTGAACAAGAGAAATTTAATCCCTTCTCCAAAGAAGCTCACTGTCTAAAGGGACTAGCAGAGATAAATAGCTAATGCATAGTAAATGAGTGCAATAAAGTAAACTAATAAGGTAGAATGAAAAAAAAAATCTGTATATGGGATATAAGGATGACTCCCCTAAAGTTTTACAAGGTCCTCAGAAAAGCAAGTTTCAGTAAATCTTACTGAAGTCATACTAGAAAACATATTCAGACATTTTAGACAGCTTTTCAATAACTGGAGGTTTTATTTTTTTAAAAAAGGAGGGGAGACTAGTTAGCCCTAAGTCACCAGAAAATTTATTTTTATTACAACATCTTATTTCCCTAGGAATTTCAGTTGCTCATGTCCTTAATTTATGTGTCCAGATTTTCTTAATTTAGGAACAAAATTCATCAAGTTTTGCCTCACATGACATCACTGCTGGGGTCTAGGGTATTGACTCCAAGCTCTTCACTTCACCCTTCTCAAGGGATCTGCTGACAAAAGCAGTAAAGGAGATCACAGATAATACATATCACCAAACCGAACACAGCACTGTAATTTATAGTACTAGATGGAAAGGTGATATTTAATGTCAAAATACAATTTGGGGTCTGGAGACACAGAGTTCAGATTTATCTCCTATAAATGTCAATCTCATATACAAGCCTTAGACTGATTTTCAATATGGTCTAAGCTTAAAACTTTATGATTATCTTCAGAAAAATTAAAGAAACAGCTAGTTCTAGCTCACTGTGTTCTTACTACATGAAGTTACAAAATGTAATGCTATTTTAGGAACAGGAACTGATACGGTTTACTGGACCAAGAAGGGAAAGAGTCCCCTCGTGTAAGAGTGGCTAATCTAAATTTAAACAATGCTGGTTGGGACAAATATGTAGACAAGAAAAATCCTATGTGGCATGTACTTTCACATACAAAGTTCCTGTTCATCTAGCAGGGCTTTATTTACTTTCTTGGTAAACCAATGCCCAAGTAGTACATGTTCAAAATATCATATTTAAATAAGTTCATAAAATTAATTGTTATAGATAATATCCTTTGTGTTTCTAAATCTGCATTGACAATGACTTCCAGTTTTCAGGAATGGTTGAGTTTATTTGGCAGGGTAACTGTTAGTACTGGTCCTATTCCCACCAGTTCTAGGTCAAATAAAAGGGCTCAGCTCTTTTCTCAGTGAAGTGCTATGAGTGGTTCAGATCTTAAAAGGTAACAAATTGTTGCTTTTTGATGTACCTACATGGGTCGGGGAATGACTCTGTGAATTACCATGACACCAGTTTGATTTGCCTTTGATATGATAATTCATATAGTAATTTAGAGCTTGCATATAGTATGTCTCTTCCCTGAGTTGGGCAAGTCTCATCATTTTATAAACTCCCACCACCTGAAGAATCAGTTAAGTCAAAAATCTTTAAAAGAATAAAACTTCAAATGAGAAATTTTGGGAAAACATGTCAGATGTCATGAAGAAAGGTATATGCTATATCCAAACATAAGTGGATATGTTGCAATATTTACCCTCCCTCCCAGTTATTACTGCTTGGTTAATCAGTGAACTGGTACAATTGATCTATGGGCTAAAAGTCAGCCATATATTTAAGGAAATAAAACACCCATAAACTGATTAAGAATTCAGAATTTCCAAACCAGGAAGAAGAGAAATATATGCCAAAGGAAACGATATTTTGTATTAAGTAAATTTCTTTCTTTTTTTTTTTTTTTTTTTTTTTT
>NW_016820156.1:94978-103548 GCF_001698545.2 Rhinopithecus bieti | reverse complement strand
AAAAAAAAAAAAAAAAAAAAAAAAAAAAAAAAAAAAAAAATCCGAACATCTTGAAGATACAATAAAGAGATGTTTCGCTTGAATGAACTATGACGTAATTTATTACTAATTATTTTAAGACAACTTCTCACACATATTGGGTCCAGCTTTGGGTCATATAAGTAAAAGGAGATATTTGAGCTATGGAAGCTTTTTCTCTGGGGGATTACTCCACTCCTAGAGGCTAACCACAGATGGTCCACAGAAGGCTCTCTCCTGAGGCATACTCTTGTGACAGGAGATCTTTTCAGGCCTGGCTACCTGTGGCTTGGCCTTCTTGACCTCCATCACAGGCTCTTTCCTTTGGGCCTACTTCTTGCTCTTTGTTGGCTCCATTTAAATATCTGACCTTTTAGACTGCTCCTGGTTTTCTTTAGCCACCTCCCCCAGGAGTGGGACTTCAGCTTCTCTTTGCCATGAAGTCCTATGCTTACCACATTCACTTGTAGACCCCATTCCAGGCTTAATCCCCATCCATACTTCGAAGAGGAAAGCCAACAGTGTGTATGGGGCTGTTTAAATGTGTCAGTTCTATTGGATTTTATTCCAAGTCAGCATTAATGGCTCCGAGGTTAGCATCATCACAGGCACTAGTAGGCAGCAAATAACAAAACACTTATGACTCCTCAGGTCAAGTTGTTTACAATTTAATCCTAGCCCTATCACTTGCTAGCTGCACAAGTAAGGGTAGGTTATTCAACCTCTACCTGACTTTTTACCCTTATCTATAACATGGGATCATCAATAGTACTTAACCTTATAGAGTTATTACAAAAAGTGAGATTATGCATGTGAAGCTCTTAGTCTTTTTGATACAAAGTAATTATTTGATATGTATTAATTAAAAGTAAACCAAAGATAAATTCATGCTGAGAGACTAGACTTTCACACAAAATAATAGCCAGAGAACAGTAAAAGTTGGTATATGGTTATGTGACAAAATATGCAGTATATGTTCTGAGATAGAAGAAATAGTCTACATTCTAATTAGGTTAGTGGTTACATGGGTGTACACATTTGTCAAAACTCATTGAACTCTTCACTTAAAATGAGTGCATGTTATTGTTTGTAAATTATATCTCAATAAAGTTGACTTTCAAAATATGTGATATAGATAACATTTGCTGGATAAGGGAATGCTTACCAGAGGCTCTAGGGGTCAAAGAAGACTTCCAGGAGAAGGTGAGGCTTGAGGTAGACCACAAAGAATGGAAAATATGTGGAAAGGCCAATGGGTGAAATGTGTTTGGAAACAGTGGAATAACGGGGCAAAGCTAACATAACTGGAGACAGGCTAGACCCTAGGGCGTAATAGCTTATCAGGTAAGACAGGCTCAAATTTGAAGGGCCTTGAATGCAGGCAGAGGCCTGTGGGCTTGACTCCTAGGCAGTAATGGACCACTGGAGGTTCTCAAGCAGAGACATAATATGATGAAGAGTGCTGTTTAGGAAGATTAGTCATACAGCTTGAAATTGGGAAATGGACTAAATAATCCCTCAAGGTCACTTCCAGGTTTCTGATTCTCTAATTACCTTTATTATGTTCTATATGTTGGTTATTTTACTAGACTGCAATTTTGGTTAATGACTACAAATTGTCAAAAATCACATTAAAGAACAGAAGAACTATTAATGTAGACCTTGATCCTTACACTTTTCTAAGAGCAGATAAAGCATATTCAAACAGCAACAGAAGAGAATGAATCGTCAGGGCTCAGTAACAATGAAAATGGAAATCTTTTCTATATATATATGATGATTTGACACATTTCATTGCCAAGGTCTGCTTTACGAATGGCAGATTATATTTTTTGCTAACAAAGGTACTTTGTGCTGAAAATAATAATGCAATGTTATCATTAAATTAATATTAAACAAAGGAATTAATGATATCCCAAACTGGTTGCTTCATGACTTGTAGGGAAAATAATAGATGCCTAATAAAATCATTCAAAGGATTAAGCACAGATTGCTCTGCTAATGAACCAAAAAAAGCCATAACAGGCATTTTTTAAAAGGTATTTTTTTAAACGCAGGACAAGTCAATTTGCCATCCAAAAATATGAACTAATTTCCTTAGCATATAATAGTGACATGCTATTAGAATGACATCTTTTCCCCTAATTAATCATTATCTAAATCAAATCTTACACACGCTCATTTAATTTCTCACTAATCAAGATAGGACTACAGATGAAAGAAATGGCTGCATTAAAAACCGGTGGGGAAAGTGATGATTGCTGGTGAAAGAAATCATCTTAGGGAACCCAGCTGAAGGTTACCCTTCTGTTATTTAGCCTGAAAGAACATGACCTTGCAGAGGGTGCACCTGGGTATCAGGAGCTCAGACTTTAAATCAAAGATCGTGCCTGGGGCCACCATGGACTCTGCCTCTGTAAAAGGCAGGCCAAAATGTCGCTACCACACTGGAGTACTGGGAGTTTAAAGCAGCCCTGGAGATGAGGCATTCTCTAAGCCCGAGAATTAAAGAATGAATTACCTTTATCTCTACTGCCAACTGTCAATTAACTGCCTATCATTTCATGCCCAGTAAAGGTTGAATCCCCAGATCACTACACTCTCCCATAAAGAGGTTCTTTCTGGACCACATTCCCAACCAGTGGTCAACATGTGCTCTGAGAATACAAATTCACTGATTATATCCAGCTTGCCAAAGTGGTGAACAATTCATTCATCCAACATTTACTGAATGCCTACTTTGTGCCAAGGACTATGCCCAGCCCAAGGAATATAATGAACAGGACATGGTCCTTGCCCCAGAGTTCATGAATTGGTGTAGAAAATGGACTCTCAAATTAACTAGAAACCTTTCACTCATTCTGGATACCTCACTCACACCCTCATCTGCTATAGCCAAATGTCACCAAATGCTACTGATTTTGCTTTCTAAATGTCATCATTCCCCTCCTTTCCATTGCTGCCTCATCACCTCACCTTCTTTCACTTGGACAACTAACAACAGCCTCCAAACTGGCCTGCCTGCCTCTATACCCTCCTCCACCCAACTCCCAGAGAGATATTTCTAAAGTACATATCTGATTATGTCATTCTATTTCTTTTAAAACCTCCAAGAAAATGGAGTAAGGGCACAGGGGTGTGAAAGTGGGTGGCATCTTCAGGCACTGCCAAGGAACCTGGCAAGGCTAGAGGGAAAACTGAAGTGGTGGAGAGTGGCAGAAGCCAGATGACAAGGAGCTATGTGAACCCTGCTACAAGATGACTACTTGTTATCTTTGGATTGGATTCCCACGGGAAAGAATGTTTATGGGAGCAAAAGGAGATGAACTCCAAAAACTTTCTATCCATTGAATTCCCATGGAACTCTCCAGTCTTTATAAAGACACTTCTCACACTCTGTAAATTGCAACGAAGTTATATATGCATGCCTTATTTCCACTAGATTTAAGTTCCTTGAGGGAAGGACCCTTGACTGATTCATCTTTGAATCTCAAGGGGCCCATTGTAGTTTGGGCTTGATGTTCTCTCCTTTCATTTGGAGGTAATGCCAGAACTTCAAGGGAGTTCAGTTTAAAAGGAGCTGGGTCAGATTAATTGATGCTACTAGAGCAACTTTTAGAAAAGCGAAAGTATTCACACACATACACACACATCATTGATTATTTAGATGAGGGGAAACACCCTAATAAAAAGAAAACTGGGTTGGAGAACAATGCCAGCTATGCTGGAGTTGGGATGCAGAATCTTTTAGTTTAGAATTCTGCCAGAGGGACTAAGCTAAGGCAATTTTCCTGCCTCCCCTAGTCACTTCTTCACTAATTGTTATTCTACTCAGATAAGTAGCTGAGATCCTGTCTTTCAGGAGATGTATAATTTTTATTTTTCAGATACAATCTTTAAATATGCAGACCTGAGGCATAGTTGAGAATTTCAACACCTTAGGCCCAATCTAAGTGCTAGGTCCCTCCCTGCCATGTATGAAATCACATCAGAGAGAAAAGAGCTCTTCCCTATCAAAGCTAAAATGTTATTATCTGCTCTGCTACCAAATCAGCTGTGTGACTTAATCAAGTGTGTTCCCAAATCTGGGCCTGTTTTCCTCAAAGGGATTGGACTAGCAAGTCTAAGTTTCCCAACTGTAGGGTAATCAATATTCACTGAGCCCATTCTCAACCGGGCATTGGGCGGACACAAAAGAAGCAAAGGACTTGCTTTTGCCTTTTAGGAAGGTTTTGTCAATATCACTTGAATACACATGAATACCGATATGGGGCTAAGGCAAAGACCAACAAGATGGCCTTTATAGCACTGTATGCCGAGTAATAACCACATGTCCTTTTGTATATATGCCCCTGTATCTCCAGAGGCCAACCAATGGCAGATATCCTCCTGATGGATGGCATGCAGCGGCAAAGGGAAAAACTCTGAAATCAGACCAGAATGTGAACCTCAACTTGGCCACCCACTTAGCCGTGTGATCTTAGGCAAGTTACTTAATCTCTGAGCCTCAGCTTCCTTACCTATGAAATGGAGACAATAACACCTACTCTCAAGGTGGTTGTGAGAATTAAATTAAACTCTTATTTAATGTTTTCCAAACACATGCCTCCATTTCCTGCTTCCCCGTTTTGCTCATGCTTTTCCTGTCTCTGGAGTGCTCTTTCCCTAGCTTCAGCTATTAAAATCTTCTCATCCGTAAGGTCTCTCTCAAGTGTCTTTCATGTTTTTTCCCCCTCCCCTCCAAACGAACTCTTTGAGCTGCTATCTCTCAGAATTTTCAGTACACTTCGTACTTCTCTAAAAATGTGTTTTGCAATCTAGGTTTTGTAGTCATTGGTGTACCTTTCTTACCCCTACTATTAAGTTGTAGGTTTCTGCGGGCAAGAGCTATATTTTGGCCATCTCTGTATTCCCTGACATGGTATAGTGGTTCAGTACATAGTACACACTCAATAAATGGTTGTTAAATTAATGAACAAATATTAGTCAACAATGACAGCCTACTTCCTATACATAGTATACATACATAGTATACATAGTATACATAGTATACATAGCCCTGTCTCTTGAGGCATTCAGACATAATTTGGGTAGCAATATCATACACCACAGAATGGACTCCTACACTAGGTAGGAGGTTGAATCTGATGACCCCCAGGGTTCCTTTCTCTCTGTTTCCATGAAGGCCACACTCTAACTCACTAATCTCTTGACACACCACAGTTGTCACTGGTATGCTCTGATAATGCATCAGAAGAGAGATGCCCCACAGCCATAAATGTTAGAACTGGTCTTTTTGTCATAAGCAAGTGTGACAGCATTTCTTCAGAGAATATTTCATCTGTGAAAACTATATATTTACCACTTTACATGCAAGTTGTACCTAAAACTCAGTATTCCTGAATCTAAGAAGACTTTCGTTTCACAGATGTTTCTGACTTCTAAAATTCCCTGTAGCTGATATTTCAGCAAACCACAAAGACCAGGTGAAAAGCTGCAGTAGATTGCAAGTGCACCACCGCCTTGATCCTACAGATTCCGCAAAAAGGTTTTTCAGGTGCGTAATAAGCAACAATTGCCTTCCCATGGCAAAAGTGCTTAGAAAAAACATTATATTTTTTCAGAAAAAAAGTCCAACAAGAATGATGAGGTAAGACCTAAAGCCCATGGTGAAATGGCTTAACCAAAGTAGTAACTCACCAATGATAACATATTTAGACATTAATAGGCAGAAACATTNTGTCTTGTTTCAGACCTCTTGTTCTGATCCAGGGACTTGGGTAAGAGTCATTGTTTCAGACCTCTTCTTCTGATCTTGTCCAGAACTCTTCTGTCTCAGAACTCTTCTTCTGATCCAGTGACTTGGGTAAGTCATTTTATTTCCCAGGTCCTCAATTTAACCATTTAAAAAATGAGTTAACAGTAATTGCCACCCACATCCCCCTCAGGAAGCACACTGACATTTTTGACACTTTACAACTAACTTTAAGATTTCTTCAAACAAGTTCCTCCTTACAGTAGAGAGTTCTGGTAAACTGGTATGATTCAGAAGGCCCCAGAAAGCTCTTCTCTATATGGTGGGTTGAATGGTGTCCACCTCACCCCCACTCCCCCAATATATGTCCATGTCCTAATCCCTGGAACCTGTAAATGTGACCTTATTTGGAAAAAGCGGTCTTCGCAGATGTAATTAAGGATCAGGCTAGAGATCTTCCTCCAGCACAGGACAGAAGGAGTAGGGGGGAGGGAGGCAATCCAGAACACCTGGATAGGACTGGGCTGGAGAGGTGTCAATCCTCCTGGATTATCTAGGTGGATCCTAAATCCAAAGACAAGTGCCCTTATAAGAGACACACATAGGAGAGACACAGGAAGAGTAAAAGGCCATGTGAGGATGGAGGCAGAGATTGGAATGATACAACCAGAAACCAAAAAATGCCTGGAGCCACCAGAAGCCGGAAGAGGCGAGGAATGATTCTGAGAATCTGTGGAGAGAGCACAGCCCTGCTGACCCCTTGATTTTGGACTTCTGACCATGAGGGCTGTGAGAGAATAAATTTCAGTTGTTTTAAGCCACCCAATTTGAGGTAATTTGATATGGCAACCCTAGGAAACTAATACACTCTCTTTCTTCCTCTACCCAACCTAAATGTTTCTGCCTAATAATATCTAAATGTTTCATCATTGGTGAGTTACTACTTTGGTTAAGCCATTTCGTCAGGTGTTGTCTTCATGTATTATACTCTGTGAGTAATGCCCTCATACCTCAGGCTAAAGACTTTACTAGGAATCTTCCTCTAGCACAGGACAGAAGGAGTGGGTGGGGTGGGGAGGCGGTAGAGGCAACCCAGAACACCTGGATAGTACTGGCGAGGTGTTAAAAGGAGGGAAAGATCAAGAAAAGATAAACAGGGACCAAAACCAAATTTTCTGTAAGGTCAGCTCTGAGGAAGTAATATTAACAGAGGCCAAATATTACTTTAACAGCCATAGTCCCATATAATAAGAAGGAAAAAGTCTTGCAGAAGCAAAAAATACTAATAATATTGTCTTCGTTGGCCCATATTCCAGAAAGTCTGTTAGAAGAATGCTCAGGCCAATCTAAAAGCCTCATTCTCACTGCTCAAAGGCATTTCTTTTGTTATGCTTACCAAATTAGGCATATTTTGAATACATGAAAAAAACCGTTTCAAGCTATTAGCAATTGAATAATCACAAAGGGAGCTAGGCAATATTGAAAGATGAAGATCAGTCTGGGCCTCCAGCACAACTCTGAATTTGGTATGAGCTTCTCTTCACATTCCCCCTGTCCTGGTCTTCAGCATTCCTGGAGATGCTGTTTAACAAGCTCCCAGGCAAATCTTTCTGATGCCCAATTGCCCTTACTGTTAAGATGCTTCTCCTAGCTCTAATGGCTAACTTAAATTTCAGTTTCAAGCCATTGCACCTTGTAATTACATTCTCAGCCACTGTAAATAATCTGTGCCCTCTATTATATCGCTCCCCTTTCCCTATGATAGGAACCTGTGGAAAAAGGAGTCCGTTGCCTTGTTAGTACAACATACACACTGCACCTGAGCAAAATGCAACCAAAAGAAAATCACTCACTCTTGATCCCCGAGTGAGAAGCGCTGTTATTGATCTTTTCCTTTTTCCCATTCTTCAGCTTATCCGAGTGTCTACACTAATGTGCTCTAGTGCTGTGGCATTTATGCCATCTTGGGGAATAGCTGTGTAAATGCTCCAGTAATTTTACACATCTTCAACATACTGTTGTGTTAGAACTTGAGTATCTGAAGGACTGGGAAGGACAGATTTTCCTCCTCCTCCTCCTACCCTCATGTAATGCGAATCAGAATCCTCACTAATTCGCCCTCCTTCTGCATGTTACTAAAGTCTAGACTTGGTGGCAACCCTTTTCTATGGAAGAGATTTAATGGAGGAGAAAGTGCACAGGAGGGGAGTTGACAAGCAAAGCACTGCAGAGCAACTATAAGAAACTTGGAGACACAAGAGTTCTTGGAAAGCTGACACTGGAAACTAGAGGATATTGTTTCAAAAACACCCACACGTACATTAGTGAATTCACTTTTCTCTGAACCAAATGTTTCCTAAAATTGAGGGAAATCTTAGGTTATGAATGTAACACATAAAAGACTTTTAAGTGATGCTCAGTAATCACTTTTTTTACTTCTTGCTTTCTTTAGGAGCTATGAAAAACACAAATGATCCAAACAGGTGATTTGGAGATTTCCCTTCCATTCCTATGGTTTTACTGAAAAAACTCAAAAACGGGTAAGAGTAACTTCATTCGCCCATCAAATCGTGGGTGACCCAGATACAGAGATCTCCAGATCCCAGTGTGGGCTCCAAGAGGTAGCACCAGGAAGGCTCTAGATCAAGCTGAATGAACCAAGCCTGGATCCAGAGTCCCCTATGGCTTGCCAGTCTTATATAACTTGTCTTCAGAAAATCACCAGCTCTTGAGAGGACAGCAGTTTGGTTCAGGAATATGCCTCATTTATTTTTTGCTTTTTTTTTTTTTTTTTTTT
>NW_016820156.1:85624-94649 GCF_001698545.2 Rhinopithecus bieti | reverse complement strand
CTGCAGAGCAACTATAAGAAACTTGGAGACACAAGAGTTCTTGGAAAGCTGACACTGGAAACTAGAGGATATTGTTTCAAAAACACCCACACGTACATTAGTGAATTCACTTTTCTCTGAACCAAATGTTTCCTAAAATTGAGGGAAATCTTAGGTTATGAATGTAACACATAAAAGACTTTTAAGTGATGCTCAGTAATCACTTTTTTTACTTCTTGCTTTCTTTAGGAGCTATGAAAAACACAAATGATCCAAACAGGTGATTTGGAGATTTCCCTTCCATTCCTATGGTTTTACTGAAAAAACTAAAAAACGGGTAAGAGTAACTTCATTCGCCCATCAAATCGTGGGTGACCCAGATACAGAGATCTCCAGATCCCAGTGTGGGCTCCAAGAGGTAGCACCAGGAAGGCTCTAGATCAAGCTGAATGAACCAAGCCTGGATCCAGAGTCCCCTATGGCTTGCCAGTCTTATATAACTTGTCTTCAGAAAATCACCAGCTCTTGAGAGGACAGCAGTTTGGTTCAGGAATATGCCTCATTTATTTTTTGCTTTTTTTTTTTTTTTTTTTTAGACAGGGTTTTTTTCCCTTTCCCCAGGTTGGAGTGCAATGGTGCAATCTTGGCTCACTGCAACCTCCACCTCTCAGGCTCAAGCGATCCTCACCTCAGCCTCCCAAGTAACTGGGATTACATGTGCACAGCACCCTGCCCGGCTAATTTTTTTTTTTGTAGAGATGGGGGATTTTGCCATGTTTCCCAGGCTGGTCTTGAACTCCTGAGCTCAAGCCATCTGCCCACTTCAGCTTCCCAAAGTACTGGGTGGGGTGAACCACTGTGTCCAGCTTGCTTTTTACTTTTTTTTTTTTTAAGGGAAAACTGAAAGGGAAATGGTGACACTATGAGGCCAATTGCCCCAAACTGTGCTAACTGTGCATGTCTTGGGAGTGCTGGGTTCAAGGTAGCTGATGCTACACTGGGTTGAAGCAATGATGGAAACAGGTTGATACAATCATTGAGACAATTCAATTCAAAGGATGACCTTCACCAAACAGGAAAAGAAATACCTGTAACCCCTGGCTGCTGGGCTGCCTTCGTAATGTAGCATTCCCACAGGTTCAAGCCACTGTACTGGTCTTCCCATTTCTTCCTCTTTCCCCCTCAACCAACGTGGGGACCACTCCATAAATGGCCGTCGTCTGTCTACATGTCTGCTTCTCCCACCAAGAGCAGAGAGAAGGGAGCATTTGAATTTGAATCCCTAGCATCTCACACATACTGGGTTCTCAAAACTGATTTAAGGAGTAATTCCTACAAATGCTGAACCCATCACAAGAGTAATCATTAGGAACATGGCTCTGGAACCAGACTAACTGGGTTTGATTAATTTCATAGCTATTTGACCTTGAACAAGTCATTAAACCGCTCTAAGCATCAGTTTCCTCATCAGTAAAATGGGGAAAATAATACTACCCACCTGGTAGTGCTATTGTGAGGATTAAGTGGGTTGTTGCCCATAAATGGCTTAGCACAGTGCCTGGCTCAATAAATGTTAACGATTATTAGCACCGCCCCACCACAGGTGCTCAATAAAACTTGCTGAATTGAAGTCACACTAGTGGGAATGACTAGCAGATGTGAAGTCGACCTGGGTTTGTTTTTTTTTTTGTTTTTTTTGTTTTTTTTGTTTTTTTTTTTGCTTTTAGTGTTTCCCTCCTCACTGCACTCACTGCACCAGATGACCTCCNAGGATTTCTCCTTTAAAAAAACATCTGAGTGCAATATGAGGAGGCACAAAGGTTTCTCTGACTCCATGGCAAGTTGAACGCATATGCAAAAAAATCCTCAGTTTAAGAAATAAAATAGTAGTAGATATCTATTTACCTTAATTTGGCAGCCCCTTCCAAAATCTGGGCCAAAATATAAATATCCTCACCTCCATCATCATCACTAGATGACAATCAAACACTCCTACACGACCATAACAACCTCCAGGCACAAACTAAAAGCTCATTAAAGAGTATATGAAGGCTATTTATAGAAGAACTAAACAAAGAAGGAAAGAACTATTAACAAAATTAATTAGACGATTCATACTTTTGACAACTATTACTATTTGTTTGAACTCAAGCGTCTAACTCCTTTACTGACGGGTATCGATGACTATAGCGATACCACATATCTAGAGTTTTAAACTGACCTTGTAGCTTTTTGGTTCAAGAACTCAGGTTTTGACCTGTACTCCGTATATCAGCCTTCCTGTTGCTGTTTAGGCAGCTGATAAGAGACAGAAATCCTTCTTGCTCATTAGGCCACTAGCTGCTGTTAAGCAAAGGGCTGGGGAGGGGCGTGCTCAGTGGCCCAAAGGAATGTGCCGGGCTCCACATATAAAGCCAGCTCCGATTTGGGGTTAAGAATTTAACCTTAAAAGGCTGACAAGTCATAAATTTGCTTGAGGTTCATATATATGTGTGACTTTCACAGTTTATATTTCCTAGCCAGGACCCAAAGTCAAAACATGCCCCCTGATTAATGAATGGTACTAATTGTTATTCCTGACTTGAGAACATTAGTCTTTATCCATAATATTTTCTTAAAAAACACACAATCTCATACCTAAAACTCTCTGGCTTAAGGGAGTTTGGATAACCAGTTAGAAAAAAATAATAGGAAGAAGAACCTAATGTTATCTGTTACTTGGTGCTACTATTTTGGTAGTCAAGATTGACTCAAAGATTTTCATTTAATTGTGTCCATCAAGCAAAGTGCAAAGGAATGTCCTCCAAATCTAAACATCTGAGATAAAGCAACCATCTGCGACTCTATGCAAAAAAATGAGCTGGGGTTGGGGGGTGTGGAAAGGTCGGGGGCAGGGCTAAAATGTCTTCAAGCACATTTTGTCTAACTTATCTTGTTAAATATTTATACATAAGTGCATAACCTAACAACCTTGGCCAAGCTTGGAAGAGATAATAGATACAGGACAAACAACAGAGTCCCATAAGTATAAAGACAAAGAGAAAAAATACCAAGGAATAGTCCAATTGGAATACAATCTCTAACCTGCAGTCAAAATTGAAACTGGGACAATAAAACCCCACAAGCAAAACAATGTCCCTGAAGTGTGATCACTTCATCAGGGAAAAGCAGGTTATAATTTGGTTAGCTTACAAGGTAGGTGTCAGTTCTAACCCACACTAGCGCTGTTTCAAAGGGGCTCCCTTATCTTTAGAAAAAAGGAAAGCATTCAATGTAAGAAAAGAGATTTCTAAGAACAAAGATGCAATTTTCATGTATTTAGAGTTATGACAAGGTGAGAGAGAATGTAAACTACATAGCAATGATCTGAGGTACACAAGTCAGGTCATCTAGCCTTATTCTATCTGTACAGAAAGCTTTTTAAATACTCAGTTCTTAGAAAATGGAATGTAAATTCATTGGTGTATATTTTAGAGCTCTTCATTTTCAAACTAAAGAATGGAATTTTACAATATCCCAAGATAAGTAAACCAGGTACCCAAACAAAATGCGTGGGCAGAAATGGAAAGCCTGTTTTCTCTCCAGTGAGAACAGACAGAAGCCGAGGAGGCAGAGGAAAACGGAGGAAGAGAGAGGAGAGATGGAAATCAGAAGCTACAGGGAAAGGAAACACAGCTTAAAACTAAAATGCAGAGGAAAATATAAAACATTTCACTCATCCTTTTTTTTAAAGAGAGAACAAGAAACACAAAACCATTTAATAAATATAACAAACCATAAAGCACCTTCTGTTCTAAATTATAACCAGTTGAGAGAGGGTGTGAGGGTAGGAGGAAGGGGAAAAGGGAAGATGTGGAGAACAGTCAAACCAAAAGATGAAGGAGGGCCTTCAGTAGCTTCAGAGGTATACTGAGCCCCAGGAGGGCTGTGATGAGAACACACAGAACATCCATTGTTCACCTTAACTGTGGGTGTTAGAGTAACCTAGGCTACTTCTTATCACTACTCTATGAAATGTTGAGGAGCTTTTCAAGAATCTTACCCATTTTACCTAGAATTATTAGTTGGTAGTAAATTTCATTGCCACTAGGATCTAATTTGAAGATAAAACTGGATATGTTGGGAAAAGACTCTGAATGACTGAATAAATGCTGGTTCCAACATCTCCTTCAAGCTTCCTAAATGAGGCAACCTTACACTCTCAAAGAACAAAGAAAAAGCAATCTGACAGCTTTTGAAGGCCAAAAAACCCTTCAGGCAACGTTATTAAATTGACCTACAGCACTGAAGTTTTAAAGACTTAGGTTTTAGAAATTAACACTTGTATAAAACCTTCAGAATACCATGGAGAAAATAAACCTTTATTTCAGAAATAAACTTTGAAGTTTGAAAACAAAGCAGAAAACCTGTTTCTGAAACAGAAAGGACTATTTGAAACACTGAGCGTAGTTCTTCTACAGCTCTTTGAAACTTTTCAACAGTTCCACTCTGACTTCTGGAGATGGCCAAGTAAGATATACCCCAGAATGCCAACAAAAGAAAAAGTGGGAAACCATTGGTTCCCTATGGGAAGAGCCAAATGATCTCAGGAGATAGCTGCCTCTGGCCACATTAAATTAAGCCAAGGCCAAGACTAGACGTTCTACCCATCTAAGGCAGCAAAGGCAGTACTTTCCAACTAGTTACAAATTATTAGTCACTGAGCAGAGATCCTACTGGCTCTCCCTAGCCCATTCAATATCACATTCTCATTCATTGGCTCAGTCTGTTATGCTTAAATAGAGGCCATGCATGCCAAGGCCATAAGAGTGAGAGACATAATAGACAGAGGTAGACTTGCAAGATTTAGTCACTTAATTTGGGTGTGGGATGTGTAAAAGGAGAAATCAAAGACAATTTCAAGGTCTCGAGTTGTGCCAGAGATACCATCACCAGAGATATAGAACGTTAAGGAGAGGCAGGTTTGTGTGGATGGAAAAAGAAGATAATGGACTAATTTTTGGCTCGGTTGAAAATGAAACACTGGCAGGACTTCCAGATGGACACGTCCAGCAGACAACTGGGAAATACTGAACTGAAGAGCAAGGAAGAGGTCAGGTTGAAAAGAGATATGGGAATCATTCAAAGAGCAAAGATAATGAAGTCATGGGAATGGATTTGGGAATAAGCAAAGAGACAACAGAAAGGGCAAAAGACAAACACTACTGGGACACTTACATCTAAAGTGTAGGAGGAAGAGGGCAAACAAGCAAAGATTGAAGTGAGTAGGAAGGGAACCCAGAGTACATAGTGTCACAGAAGTTGATAGAGTATGAGAATTTAAGTCAAATACTTTATATCCAGACTATATCCCTCCCTCTCATACTCCAGTAGGTATTCTGGAAACAGCATGAGCTATGGAGCAAGACAAACCTGGGTGAAAATTCCGGCTCCGCCACTTACACAACCTTTGGGAAAGTAAACTTTTCTGAGCCTCAGTTTCTTCATCTGTAAAATGGAGCTGATACCACCTACCTTTTTGGTTTCCTGTGTTGATTAAATGAGAGGTTACATATAAAGTAATTGACATATAGTAGGCACTCAGTAAAGGTTATTTTCCATAATCTTCCCTCATGGTCCTTCTAAACTATTCCACCAACCTGAAAGTGGTGTCAAAAAATAGACTGGAATACAAGGAGTTTCAAGCTTATGTTGAAAGAAACACTGATGAAGGCAATCTTGTAATCAACGGACAAATTAAAGAAGCCATTTATGCCAGAGGAACAGAAAATTATACAACCCTCCCCAACCCCCAAACCAAAAAGTAATACATCTCCATAGACACTTATGAAAGATCAGCCCAATTACACAAGTATTCCTAGCGTTTACTTGGAACCACATGTTTCAGAGACCAGCCATGAGGGCCAAGTCTGAAACAGAATACAGACTAGAGCTCCAAAAGCTACACATTGTTACAGTTTTCATTCTTTACATTGGGAAAGTACTCCCCTGGGGGAGGGACAGAGGAGCCACCATGTTGGAACCACTAAAGTTGCTAAAACTCAGAAGCTACAGACACTTTATGAGTGGTTGCATTGTGTGCACATGAGATATATGAGGACAAGGCTTTCACAAGACAAATGTAATGTGTGATTGTGAAAGACCACCTACTGCTAAGAGTAACAGCTAACAACTGTCAGGGTTTTGTTTTGTTTTGTTTTGTTTTGTTTTGTTTTGTTTTCTTTGTTTTTTGTGTGTGTGGTTTTTGTTTGTTTGTTTGTTTGTTTGTTTGAGACAGAGTCTCACTCTGTCACCCAGGCTGGAGTATAGTGGCGTGATCTCGGCTCACTGCAACCTCTGCCTCCTGGGCTCAGGCAATCCTCCAACCTCAGCCTCCTGAGTCACAGAGACTACAGGTACATGCCACCATGCCTGGCTGATTTTTGTATTTTTTGTAGAGGTAGGGTTTCACTATGTCGCCCAGGCTGGTCTTGAACTCTTGGGCTCAAGCAGTTCTCCAACCTTAGCCTTCAAAAGTGCTGGGATTACAGGTGTGAGCCACCGTGTCCAGCCTTTCCGTTTAAATAACATGCATAATTATTCATTATTACTATTAAGAATAATAGAAGTCTGACTCTTTGATTCTAATATA
Organism: Rhinopithecus bieti; assembly: GCF_001698545.2. Taxonomy (NCBI): domain Eukaryota; kingdom Metazoa; phylum Chordata; class Mammalia; order Primates; family Cercopithecidae; genus Rhinopithecus; species Rhinopithecus bieti. Next base: position 88,039 of record NW_016820156.1, on the reverse strand, counting down.
TTCCTCTACATGGAGATGTATGTGTATGCACGTGTGCACATGCACGTGTGTGTGTGTTTGGTAGTACATTATTTCATTTGCAGACTCTTGGATCATTTCAACATATACTCATACTTTCTCTTAATCAAGAGGGTTCTTGAAGTCTTTGGCAGGTTTTTTTTTTTTTTTAAATCATCAGATGTTGGCAAAATACATTTTAATACATGTCACATGCAAAAGCCTGGAAAATATCATCCACACTCATGACTTCCAACTTAAGCCTATATGCTGATGAGTCCCAACTATGTGCTTCTCCTTAACTCCAGAAGAATATATACACTCTTTCCCAGTGATCTCATCTGTTCCCAGGGCTTCAATTACCATCTATATGCTGATAATTTCCAAGTATACATCTCCATCCCTGATTTCTCCCTCTTTTGTAATCCAAAACGCAACTTGAACTACCTAGCAGACATTTTCTACCTCCATCATCAAAGGACCTTTCAAACTCAATCTGTTTGAAACCAAACTGATTATTTCAGCCCTTAAAAACATGTTCCTCCTATATTTCAAGCACACTCATTTGTTCAACAAATATTTACCCGGCACCTATTATGTGCCACAGCACCACCACCCAGAAAAACCAAAAGTTCTAGATTCTCCCTTCTGTCCTCATATCCAGTCACTAAGTCATGTCTATTCTATTCCCTCTATTCTCTCAAGTTTAGATTTTATTCTCCTATTTATGGTCCCCTGCCCTATCACCTGTGTTACTAAAACTCCCTGCCACTGCTCACTCTCCAGTCATCTTCCAACTGAATAATGTTTCCCTTCTTAAAATGTTTTTAAGGCTCCTCATCATCCTTGGATATAACCCAAACTCCTCATCATTTCCTTTTTTTCTAATTCATCTTCTTCATCTGTGCTCCGAGAAATCCCAACTACTCCAGTCCAACAAATGTGTTATTTTGTCTCTTAACTTTGTACCTTTGTACATGCCTTACATGATAGCCACCCCCACCCCTTTTTTATTGAGACAAGGTCTCTCTCTGCCACCCAGGCTGGAGTGCAGTGGTATGATGGTAGCTCAATGTAGCCTTGAACTCAGCCCTCTTAAGACAACTAGGCAACTTCCTCCATAGCTCAAGAGCCCTCAGGCCTCCACATGGTGCCCAGCTCAATGGCAGGCCATAGTCATGCTGCCTTGACATCTATGTTTTTCCTTGCCTGGATCCCTTGCTAGGCAGGGAGTTCCTTGCTGTCAGTGATTTTATCTTGTTCATCAGCTCCTAGCTCAGTACCTGGCATAGTATCTGTGCTCAATAAATGTTGGTTGAAGTAAAGAATACATTTTAAACTTTTAAATATTTATGCAGAAATGGCATATAAAGTTCATTATTAAGTGAGTTCCTATTCTGCAAATTTCCATCTGTTTTCCAAATCAGATAACTGTGGTCCTCAGTGCAATCACTCCATGAAACCTAACCTGGAAACTGCTTCTTGAGTCACATTCTCATTTCTATGGTGCTCAACATGCAAAGCTGCCAGTGCTAGAAGTAGTTCTCCAAAGTGGGCCAAATTCATATTATTGGTGACTGTCACTGCTTAACAAGGATAACATCTGTGTACTTGGGGAAATGATGGAACTTGATTTTAAGAGTGTTACCTCTATGATATCAGTGACGATTAGCTCTGCTACAATTTCAGGCCAACCCAACTGAAAAGGGTTTACTCAATCTCTGAAAGCTGTACCCATTAGATCTCCCCCAGCATAAATTAGGCTTAGTCTCTAGATTATTAAAGGCATAAAGATCTAGGGATATTATATGTGTGTATGTATGAGTGTACACATATGTGTGTGTATGAGTGCTGGAACCAGGCAAGTTGTTGGAAGTCAGAAGTGACAGATACTTTATGAGTGGTTGCCTTGTGTGTACATGAGATAATATGAAAGCAAGACTTTCATGAGACAAATGTAAGGTATGACCGTGAAAGACCACCTACTGCTTAGAGTAACAATTAACTTTCAAACAGTTTAAGTAACAGAAATATTTATTAATTATTGCTGTCTAAATAACAGAAATCATTCTATACATACATAAAATCTATGAATACAAATATATAAAACACATCCAAACACCACACTTAGGTAAAGCTATAGCTAAAAAATATTTATTTATGGCCGGGCGCGGTGGCTCAAGCCTGTAATCCCAGCACTTTGGGAGGCCGAGACGGGCGGATCACGAGGTCAGGAGATCGAGACCATCCTGGCTAATACGGTGAAACCCTGTCTCTACTTAAAAATACAAAAAACTAGCCGGGCGACGAGGCGGGCGCCTGTAGTCCCAGCTACTCGGGAGGCTGAGGCAGGAGAATGGCGTAAACCCGGGAGGCGGAGCTTGCAGTGAGCTGAGATCCGGCCACTGCACTCCAGCC
>NW_016820156.1:57987-85452 GCF_001698545.2 Rhinopithecus bieti | reverse complement strand
ATGCAAATAGAATTCTGATTTTTGTTTTCAAATGAACATCATCTCTTTGTTTTTTATCCTTTTTCCTACTTGGGCCTCTATTTGAATATTTGAAAGAACTTCCCATCAACTTTCAATTAGTTTACCTAGGCAACTGATTGAAAGTTTGGCCTAATGCAGACAGAAATTAAGAGAACTCTAATGAGGCCCTTTATCCTACCCAAATGAAATTTCCATGGCTGAAAATCCACTCTGTATTACGTTATTTATTTATTTATTTATTTATTTGACAGAGTCTTCCTCTGTCGCCCAGGCTGGAGTGCAGTGGTATGATCTCAGCTCACTGCAACCTCTGCCTCCCGGGTTCAAGCGATTCTCCTGTCTCAGCCTCCTGAGTAGCTGGGATTACAGGTATGTACCATCATGTCCAGCTAATTTTTGTATTTTTAGTAGAGATAGGGTTTTGCCATGTTGGCCAGGCTGATCTGGAACTCCTGGCCTCAAGCAATCCACCTGCCTTGGACTACCAAAGTGTTGGGATTAAAGGTGTGAGACACCATGGCCAGTCTGGATTATGTCCTTTTAAATGTACATTTATGAAGCTTGATACCTTAGGTAAGAAACACCAAACACTGAGGAAAAACTTACATACATTCAGTGTATGTTTCCATAACTGGCACCAAGTTGCATTATTTTCACAAACCTAAATACCACAGATCTGTAAGGTGAAGATAAACATATGCATTTATATATACATGTATAATATATCTTCAATTTATCTTGAAATTACTTATAATATCCTTATAAACAAGCATAAAATACTTACCTCATATAAGATTTGACTAGTCTATTTCTTCCAGAGAGTTATAGTATAGCCAAATGAATTAAACTAATATCCTTTATCACTTACCTATAGAAAACAAATGGATTTTTGACCTAAAAAAAAAAACTGGTTACTTTTTTAGAAGCCTTAGTATATTGGTAACAATAAATCAACTACTTAAATATTGGCTTTATGGAAATTTTATGTTTGTAACACATTTCTAACTCCATTCATTCAGTCTATAAATATATATTGAGTACCTATTATTTGTACCCTGTACTGTGCTAGACACTGGGATACAAAGATGAATAAAATGTAGCCCCTAACCTCAAGATGATCACAGTCTAGTAAGGAAGACATCATTAGAAACATGAACTTCAAAGTTGCCATAATCGGGGACTTCTAATTTTCCAGTAATAAATTTAGTTGCAAAAGGCAGACAAAAAGGCCATTTAAAATTTTACTCTAAGGTTGTGCTTTCTTCTGGATTGATAAGGAATAAATACATGTTTCATTGTGGAAATTTTGAAAATACAGAATATTTTCAAAACATCACTTCTACTGAGACATGTACATTTTTCAGCTTTCAGGTGGCTGGACGGTGGAAGTTTCTTTTATAATAGCTTTTGACTTCCCTTCTTATTGCCACTCCCACTTGTATTTTATCTCCCTTCCTATCAATTATTTATCAATATAAGCCAATTAAGTACACTTCAAAGAGCTTAGTAGATTTACTAATCTAGCATATAAATACAATTTCAGCTACTAGAAGTAATTAACTGTTCGGAACACTAGCAAGGCATTTTGGTCATAACATTGACTTCCTTTTATTCATGAGGAAGAATACAAACCCTCAAATTAGGCTTTGTCCAGCTACACACAAAAGAGGGAAAAGTGAAAATGCCTCTCTTAGTAATCAATCTTGATTCATTTTTTTAAATTGCAAACAAGTATTTCTAATAATTAACACTTGGTTAATTGATCTTAAATTGCCCTAATTAGAAGTACAGAACTATATCTTCTTTACTTTGTATATTCAACAAGATATTCAAGTAAGGCCACAATGTTCCAATGAGCATTCTCACCACCCCCCACCCCAAATCCATAGCATTTCAAAACACACACTTCCTCTGCTAATATACCCACCTTCACCTTGATTTTGAACAGCATTCTCCCTGTCATTATGTCTCAGAAGGTAAATTCCCATTACTTTATGCTGTCTCTAAAGCCAGTCTGGGGCCTGTAACTTGGATTCTATTTTCTGATGCTCATTTCCTAATGGAGTGCCAGGGATCCTGTTTCAAGCCAGACAATTTGCTAAATATGGGCAGATGAGTGGGAGATTTTCTACCCACACTTTCCATTAGATCCTAGATTACCAAAACGTCTAACCCATTTACAAGATTGGCTAGGACTGAATAGATATTGGCTCCTGGAATAGGCTCTTGAATTGAGCCTGCACACGAATTCTGATTCCAGGTTACAAAACCTGTGAGATACTTCAACAGGTCCATGCATGTGTTATATAGCTCAACTCCCAAATATGGTACTATCAATCTTAGCAAGAAAGGTCTAGCTGACATTAAATCAAAGAGGGCTTGATTTAAGAGATGTCCTACAATTTATGTGCTGTAATAATTGTTGATCGTTAATGATACTAAGCCAGTCATAACAATTCTGCTAATTTCAATTTGTTATTTGGGTACTCAACAATTTAATAAGCCCCGCTGATGGTAAGAGTTGCCAGCTAACTGAGGTAAGCCTGCATCTATCTCCAGCCAAAATATATGTAGGCTGAAAAGTTTGTCCACATGCTCCAATAATGTATCGTAACAATTTGGGCTTAGGCTTTTAAAATATGTAAGATGACATATGGCTTAAGAAAGTATATGAGAGTTCATAGGGAATACACAATGATCTAGAAACTCTATTTTGTCAATTATTTACTAAATGCTGTATGGCCTTGTGCTCAACACTGCTCAAATGCAGTGCTTTCCCTTTAAGAGGCTTATAATCTAAAACATACAAATAACCATATGCAGAAAAAAAGCTAGAGATCAGAGTAAAAGGAAGCATTCACAAAAAAATGTACAAATTCAGCATGCCAGAACTTTTCAGTTGAGCAACATGATCCCCAGTGAAATTCTTTCCAAATGATGTATCGTGTGCACAAGTTATAAGTGATTATCTTCAATTTTCTTAGAAATGAGTAATAAGATACCTCTTAAGACCCATGCTTTTGTATATGCATCAAACACTGAAGTTGGCGTGGTCATTGATAGCTGTCATTTAGGCAGAAAACATATTTTCTGTCTTTTCTCATACCAGACAAATCCAGGACTCTTTTCTCCCAGATCGGTAATAAGCCGCCTTTTCTAGGCTACAGTGAACAGCAAACATTGCAACTCTAAAGATGGAAGTAGCAGAATGCTCAAAATATTGCATCAAAATATTGGATACAACCTACCAGCCCATAAGAAAAAAACACATTGCAAAACTGATACCATCTGCGTCATTTAGCATCCATCAAAATTCTTATGTCTGTATTTCCTAATGCTTCCAAAATGGAATTTGCTCCAAGAATTAAGAAACTCTTTTAAGATGGCGGCCCTATTAAGAGACTTCTCCCTATCTCCCACTTCATCTCTTCAGTTCTTTTCCCTTGCCCAGGCTGGCTATTGTGACCATTTCAGCCAATTTCCTGGAGGTATTTTCTAGCCCTTTTCACCCTTTTAATCCTACAAGTTTCCTGGGAAGCCTGTTTACTTGTATGCTCCCCACTAGACTGTGAGCTCCTTGACAAAAGGGATTGTGTCTCACTCCTCTCTGCACCCCAGCACCTATTACAGAGGCTGCCAAGGAGTTGGCAGTGTTAGACTCCTTTCAGCCCAAGGTGCCCCACCAATCATCAGCCATGTCCTCCATCAGATTGATGGCTCCCTCTAAGCACAGCTTGGTATCAGTATCAGGATTCGTGTACTATTCAGACCACATTTGAAAGAATTCTCTAACTGTTCCAAGTTAGCACACGATACAAAGTTTTTTGTATTGTTCAAAGTTTCAAAGTTTTAACAAATCACCTGGTTACCCAAATATCTAGTGCAATCTCAGAAGAGAGAAAACCTTTCCACACCTCACTTATTATTCTCTCTCGATATTAGGACCGCTAACTGCTTCAAACTAATTGGGGAACCGCAGCTGGCAACCCAGATACGGAGGCTAGTTCTCACAGTAAAAAAAACAACAACAAATACCAAACTCTCTCTTTGTTTCAAGCACGTTGCTTTTATTTTATGTTGTTTCATCTATTTCAAGAAACTCCAAGTCAATTTTGGCTGTTCAAGACTGCCTTTTACCCATACAGGCATTTGGCCTTCTGGATTGGTTCTCGCACTTTCCAAGGCCTTCCAAGGCAAGATCCCTCAATCTTTTGGGAGTTGCAACACTACCACGGTTTGTTTGATTTTCTCATTTCCATCCATCCCTTATGCTACCCCTCCCCAACAAAAGTGGTATATGGCATTCATAAAGTGAATTACACTTGATTTTGTTTAGAGGAATTTTTTTCCAGACTTCTGTAACATTCCCTTGAGACAATTGGAAACATCATTGTCTGATTACTAGCTCACTTTCCTTGCCTAAAATTGTATCCATTCTTNACTAATCTAGCATATAAATACAATTTCAGCTACTAGAAGTAATTAACTGTTCGGAACACTAGCAAGGCATTTTGGTCATAACATTGACTTCCTTTTATTCATGAGGAAGAATACAAACCCTCAAATTAGGCTTTGTCCAGCTACACACAAAAAGAGGGAAAAGTGAAAATGCCTCTCTTAGTAATCAATCTTGATTCATTTTTTTAAATTGCAAACAAGTATTTCTAATAATTAACACTTGGTTAATTGATCTTAAATTGCCCTAATTAGAAGTACAGAACTATATCTTCTTTACTTTGTATATTCAACAAGATATTCAAGTAAGGCCACAATGTTCCAATGAGCATTCTCACCACCCCCCACCCCAAATCCATAGCATTTCAAAACACACACTTCCTCTGCTAATATACCCACCTTCACCTTGATTTTTGAACAGCATTCTCCCTGTCATTATGTCTCAGAAGGTAAATTCCCATTACTTTATGCTGTCTCTAAAGCCAGTCTGGGGCCTGTAACTTGGATTCTATTTTCTGATGCTCATTTCCTAATGGAGTGCCAGGGATCCTGTTTCAAGCCAGACAATTTGCTAAATATGGGCAGATGAGTGGGAGATTTTTCTACCCACACTTTCCATTAGATCCTAGATTACCAAAAACGTCTAACCCATTTACAAGATTGGCTAGGACTGAATAGATATTGGCTCCTGGAATAGGCTCTTGAATTGAGCCTGCACACGAATTCTGATTCCAGGTTACAAAAACCTGTGAGATACTTCAACAGGTCCATGCATGTGTTATATAGCTCAACTCCCAAATATGGTACTATCAATCTTAGCAAGAAAGGTCTAGCTGACATTAAATCAAAGAGGGCTTGATTTAAGAGATGTCCTACAATTTATGTGCTGTAATAATTGTTGATCGTTAATGATACTAAGCCAGTCATAACAATTCTGCTAATTTCAATTTGTTATTTGGGTACTCAACAATTTAATAAGCCCCGCTGATGGTAAGAGTTGCCAGCTAACTGAGGTAAGCCTGCATCTATCTCCAGCCAAAATATATGTAGGCTGAAAAGTTTGTCCACATGCTCCAATAATGTATCGTAACAATTTGGGCTTAGGCTTTTAAAATATGTAAGATGACATATGGCTTAAGAAAGTATATGAGAGTTCATAGGGAATACACAATGATCTAGAAACTCTATTTTTGTCAATTATTTACTAAATGCTGTATGGCCTTGTGCTCAACACTGCTCAAATGCAGTGCTTTCCCTTTAAGAGGCTTATAATCTAAAACATACAAATAACCATATGCAGAAAAAAAGCTAGAGATCAGAGTAAAAGGAAGCATTCACAAAAAAATGTACAAATTCAGCATGCCAGAACTTTTCAGTTGAGCAACATGATCCCCAGTGAAATTCTTTCCAAATGATGTATCGTGTGCACAAGTTATAAGTGATTATCTTCAATTTTCTTAGAAATGAGTAATAAGATACCTCTTAAGACCCATGCTTTTGTATATGCATCAAACACTGAAGTTGGCGTGGTCATTGATAGCTGTCATTTAGGCAGAAAACATATTTTCTGTCTTTTCTCATACCAGACAAATCCAGGACTCTTTTCTCCCAGATCGGTAATAAGCCGCCTTTTTCTAGGCTACAGTGAACAGCAAACATTGCAACTCTAAAGATGGAAGTAGCAGAATGCTCAAAAATATTGCATCAAAATATTGGATACAACCTACCAGCCCATAAGAAAAAAACACATTGCAAAACTGATACCATCTGCGTCATTTAGCATCCATCAAAATTCTTATGTCTGTATTTCCTAATGCTTCCAAAATGGAATTTGCTCCAAGAATTAAGAAACTCTTTTTAAGATGGCGGCCCTATTAAGAGACTTCTCCCTATCTCCCACTTCATCTCTTCAGTTCTTTTCCCTTGCCCAGGCTGGCTATTGTGACCATTTCAGCCAATTTCCTGGAGGTATTTTCTAGCCCTTTTCACCCTTTTTAATCCTACAAGTTTCCTGGGAAGCCTGTTTACTTGTATGCTCCCCCACTAGACTGTGAGCTCCTTGACAAAAGGGATTGTGTCTCACTCCTCTCTGCACCCCCAGCACCTATTACAGAGGCTGCCAAGGAGTTGGCAGTGTTAGACTCCTTTCAGCCCAAGGTGCCCCACCAATCATCAGCCATGTCCTCCATCAGATTGATGGCTCCCTCTAAGCACAGCTTGGTATCAGTATCAGGATTCGTGTACTATTCAGACCACATTTGAAAGAATTCTCTAACTGTTCCAAGTTAGCACACGATACAAAGTTTTTTGTATTGTTCAAAGTTTCAAAGTTTTAACAAATCACCTGGTTACCCAAATATCTAGTGCAATCTCAGAAGAGAGAAAACCTTTCCACACCTCACTTATTATTCTCTCTCGATATTAGGACCGCTAACTGCTTCAAACTAATTGGGGAACCGCAGCTGGCAACCCAGATACGGAGGCTAGTTCTCACAGTAAAAAAAACAACAACAAATACCAAACTCTCTCTTTGTTTCAAGCACGTTGCTTTTTATTTTTATGTTGTTTCATCTATTTCAAGAAACTCCAAGTCAATTTTGGCTGTTCAAGACTGCCTTTTACCCATACAGGCATTTGGCCTTCTGGATTGGTTCTCGCACTTTCCAAGGCCTTCCAAGGCAAGATCCCTCAATCTTTTGGGAGTTGCAACACTACCACGGTTTGTTTGATTTTCTCATTTCCATCCATCCCTTATGCTACCCCCTCCCCCAACAAAAGTGGTATATGGCATTCATAAAGTGAATTACACTTGATTTTTGTTTAGAGGAATTTTTTTCCAGACTTCTGTAACATTCCCTTGAGACAATTGGAAACATCATTGTCTGATTACTAGCTCACTTTCCTTGCCTAAAATTGTATCCATTCTTGATTGCGCCTGTGGGTAGGTTAAGCAAAACAAAATAAACATCTAGACTTATGAGCTCATTGGCTTTTTTTCTGAATTTTTCTAAATTAAATAAGGGCAAAAGAGCTGCACTGAAAGTCAGTTATATGGATTTTTCTGCCAAATGCTAACTCTGTGCGCCTGGTTTCCATCTGTGGTGCTTTCCAAGTTACAAATCCTTAAAAAAATAAGTGGGGTATGAAGAGATCTATGGATTTTGGGGACATGCTATTTAGAACTGCTATCCTGTGACTTGAACACTCCAAAAGAAATGGGAACATGAGATTTTAAGGCTTTAGATCAGCTTTGTGGAAGTCTAGTGTAGTCCTTTAGCACCACTGATTTATTTTTTAGGCTGGCTTGTCTCAAATGCCATTTAGTCTCATCCATATTAGCATAAGAAATGTACCTTATTCAGGCTAACCCAATTCTGCTAATGGCCGAAGTTAGCCGTCAATCCCAAATGCTCCCCCTAAGTGAAACAGGACATTCTTGAGGATTTCTCCTTACTGTGACTGAATCTCATTTGATCTGGGACAAAGAAAGCTTTAATGCAGTTAATATAGTACAGCAGGCAAACTGAACGTGGCTTAAAATATGGATGTGGAGGGGGGAAAGTCAAGCGGTCATCGTGATGGTTCATAATTATCAAATAATTTTCAGCTCTCTTTCAATTTACAACCATTGAACGACAGCAGCAAATTATACATTTATTCACTTCGAAATTATGCACTTACCATTGTATTTAGTCTGCCATTATTGTCTCTTCCCTAAAATACTGATGCGCTCTTTCCACACACGAACATTAGGATTTTCACATTTTCCACATCTACAGTGACCATATTTGTCCCACTAAAATTCAGGACACATGGTTTCATGCCAGGGCAGAGTATTAGAAACCTGCACTGCCCCCGGAAAATCCAGGATATATAATGGTAGCTGTATGGGGATCACTGTATTTGAAGTTTGGCTTGGCCAGTGCGAGTCAGGACAGTGCCTGCCATGTAGAAGGTGCTCAACAGTGTTTGTGTTTGTTAAATAGAACTAAAGCAGGGAATGTTGGGTTTATATGATGAAAACCCTTGAAAAGTGATTTCTCCTATAGAGTTTGTGAAATAGCAGAGGAAAATGAAAAACCTTTATTACAAATCCCTCTTCTCTATAAGTGTATGGCCATCCCTAGGCCTAAAGGGAGGGAAAGAGCCCAGGCCAAATCTCATACACACAGTGTGTGGGCCCTCCCAATACTTTTATACAGATGCTGCAAAGAGGCAGGCAGCCAGAGAGCTGGGGGAGAGCGAGGGAGGGCGATTGCCTGCAGGAGTGTGTGTGGAGAGGGGGGTTGCTAAATGACTATCTGTGCTTTCCTCTGGCCTTTTTCTTCTTTTGGGCACCATCTTTACCTCCTGGCTTTGAATCAGCCAAATGTGGCCCCAACCCCAGCCCTGGACCCATTCGTCTTGTGGGGGCTCAGGCTGTGAGGACCAATTTTTACATTACCAACAAAAGCATGTTCTCTAGCCTTAACAATCTAATTACCATGGCACTTCCAGGGGAGAGAGATTCGCCAGTTGTTTCAGTTCTGTGGAACTGATTCATAGGTTGCCCCTTACAGCTCCTGCACATGCCCACGTGGTACATTATTAACACTTAACAGTGGATGAGGTAGTTCGACCCTCCCTTAGAGCGAAATCCTGCAAAGCAATATTTAACATATGCGCAAATGCATTTCAGTCACCAAAAAGGGTGACCAATTACCTTTGCAACTAAACAGCAGGCTCACTCGGCTCTTTTCATCAACCTAAAGAAAAGGCTGAGGGCGCGCTGGCTGCCTAGGTAACCTCCTACCAGTGAACGCTGGCTGGTAGCGCCCACGGGGCGCGCATCCGCATTCACAACTTGGTCCAACCATCGGGCCCGCCTCCATGACTTGTTGAGAGCCACCAGCCAAGTTTTGGCTAGGGCTGCTCCCCGATCCTTCGGAAGCGCGGGACGCGCGCCTCACTGGATGCCTGAGTTGAGAAGAGACCCCGGAGGCCACAAACGTCTCACGGTTACGGAATACAACTGGCCGTTTCTTCTCAGTGCACCCCTGACAAATTAACCTGTTTGAAACCGACTCTTCTTGTCCGCATTGTCAGTGTAGCAACTTGGTCTAATTGGATTCTAAGGCGGGCGTTAGAAGCCTAACCGCTGGACAGTCAATCACGCAGGGCCATTAATATTCATCTGTTGACAGCGGCAGCCCTTGGCTAATGTTAAAATACGTCGTTACGGCACGATCTGATTGTGCAGAACAAAAGGCAGGCGTTCAGAAACTTTCCTCCACCTAAAATCATCTCCCCTTTAGGATCCAGCCTGTCAAGAAGGCAGATGAATTTGGGAGGGGGAGGAGTTAAATTTCTTTGGACTCCGGCTCCCTGGGCCAGCAGCACCGGTTTTAAAGCGATTTCGCTAACCTATATAAGGGATGCTGTTTTGAAGGAAAAGGTTCAGTCCTCCTCATTTTGGGGACCCTCTTACTCAAAAGTTTGCCTCGGTGTGTCTTCACCCGCCACTGCAGATTCAGAAATCTGTCCTCAACTTTGCTTGCACTTGGGCCCGTGAGCTTAGGAAACCCAGGCTGGGTAAAGGAGGGCATGGGGGGCACGCTGGGGAAGGGACGGCTGGAGCTGTGGTCCAGCTAAGGCTGAAATTCTGACACGTATGTGCGAGCAAGGATGGCAAATTCCCGAGGCACCAGCTCGGCTGCGGGGCGCCAGTTCGCAAAGACCCGGGAAAATAGCTCCCACCTTCTCGCCCTTCCAAAAAACAGGCGCTCACGAGAGGGCGATCCCCACGGTTCCTCCCGCTCACACCTTCCCTGACAGCAGCATGAGACTGGGGGATGTGGGCTCCGTCCACACACACCCTCTCTCCCTCCCTCAGTAGATCCAGCCAGGCCCCAGGCACACCGACCACTCCCAAGTGCCCAGCTGCAGGGCGCACGACTACAGCCCGGCGGGGCTAGCGCGCTCAGGGCACAGCCACCACGCGCCCCTTGGTCCCCGCTGAGTGCGGGGAACGCTCAAGGGACCCCTCCTCACCTGGCACGGGAGTTTCGGGCACCCACTTGAGTCCGGGCTGCAGCCTCTGGAAGAAGGAGCGGACTTGGTGACAGGTGGCGTCCGGCGGCGGCGGCGGGGGCTGCGCCTGTCCCGGGAAGTCCAAGCTGAGCAGCATCGCCACTACCAAGCACGCGGTGCGCACGGTCCCGGCCATCCTGCTTCGCAGGGAGCTAGGAGAGCGCGGGAGAGTGGCAGCCGGAGCGAGAGCACTCCCAGGACTCGGCAAGCCTGGCAGTGGCCGTGAGGAGCAAGAGACGTGCTGCTACCCAGCCGCTGCAAAAGTTTCCTCGCAGCTACCTGGGCGCTGGGCGAGGGCGGGAACCGCTTGGCGGCGCGGGGCAGGGCGGGGCTGACTGGGGTGGGGCGGAGCGAGGAGAGACGGGGCGGGGCGAGGCGAGCCGCGCGGCCAGGGGGCGGCGGCGGTTGTGCAGCTGGTAGCCTGCAGGGTGCGGGGGCGCGGCGTAGAGGGCGGCGGGGGCCACTAGGGCACCGCGTGCGGGGACCGGGCGGAGGCAGTGCGAGAGGAGGGTGCGGAGCGCGCGCGGTGGCTCCCGGCAGCCGAGCCCAGCTGCCCGTTCGCCGCCGCTCTGCACAGGGCGCTCTCGCACAACTACTGCAGAGGGGCTGCAGGCTCGAGCGCGCTGATTGGCTCCCCAGCAGCCGTCCCCTCTGACTGGGAGAAGTTCCCCAGCCTCACTCCTCCTTCCCGCCGCTCATTGGCCTACAGCCTGGAGGGCTTTTCCCTTTAGGATTTTTGCCTCCTTTTCCTCCTTCCTGGGGGCAGATGGGGGTCCCTGGCCTAGGTGCCCCTCCGCTTCGCCACAGGCCTTCTTTCAGCCTGTGCCAGCTCTTTCCTAGCCACCAGAGCCACACAAGGTATTCCTTCACACAAAATCCACCTCCTCATTCTACTCTCTGAGGAGCTTCCCGCGAACCGTTTTCCTAACGAAGCTCTGACCAGGTTCTCAAAGCCAACCCGCAAATAGTCACGTTCAGGGACAGCCAGGGACCACTGGGCTTTTCACAGCCTGCCTCACCTTTGAATACTGTATCTTAAAAGTCTGAAAGCCCATGTGGCTTGCTAGATTTGATTCAATAGAGCCACACAAAGTCAGAGAAAGCACCTGATTCTGGGGCGTTAAAAGAAAATCTACTGCACGAGAGTCCCAGGTGGCCCTTCAAGAGGCAAAGCCTAACTAGTTGCAACGAAATAACCAGGGGCTTAAAGCCAGCCTAACTCATTAGAAAATCATTACACAGCAAATTTATTGAGCCAAAGCTAGCCTATTTCATAGATGGAGTAGAAGGCTATTTGAAAGATCTCCTACACCCAAATCCCACCTCTCCTGCTTAGATTTCACCATTAGAAATCCAGTTCTTTGAGAATCAAATATCTCTCCGAGGAGGAATACATTTTGGTCATTACCTATATGCTGGTAAGGAGGGATCTTTAGCATGGATTCTTTTCATGATCCTCCACACCCTACTCCAGTAGAGAACTCAATAAGTATTTGTATGATGAAATTACTAAACACCTCTGCATGAATCAGTTTGTCATCTGAGGTTTTGTTTCCGACCTAGGTGAAAGTAGGTTTTGAGGGAGAACCTCAGCACCAGGAAATTGTCTGGGGTGTGCAAGGTCAGAGGAGAGGAGGTTGTGTTCCAGGACCCATGGGCTGAGAAGGGAGACAAAGAGAGAGGAAGGTCACGGGGAAGTTCATTTATCCATTTATTCATTCGGTAACAAATATTTGAACTCCTACTGTGTTCCAGGCACTGTAGATTACAAACAGACAATGAGGATACAAAGATTAACCAACCCGTGGTACCTGACCTCAAAGAACTGCAAACTAATGGGGAAAACAACCAAGTCGAATGTTAACCCACTGTGTGAATGCTAAGATAAGAAAGTTCTAAGGGGTAAGAGGGGGGATCGGAGAAAGCGTGCCGGAGATGATGACCTAAACTCAGAGCAGTAGGAGTTTAGGTGAGACAAGCAGATGGGGAGAAGGGTGCTGAGGCAAAGAAAGCAGTGTAAACAAAGACACTGAGGGGAGAGGGCTTGGCATGGCCCAGTTGGAAGGTGGGAGGTGCAAGTAATAATTTCATGTTGGGGAGTTGGAAGAGCTAAGGTGAGAGAGGTAAGCAAGGGCCAGATTATGCAGTCTTGAAACCATGTGGAGGAGTCTGGGGAACCACTTAAGGAAATTTTCAGCACGGTGGGGGAGGGGGGCGCCATGGTCATATTTGCCTGAATAAAAGATCTCTCCAGCAGCACTGTGGAGAATGGCTTGGAGAAGGAAAAAGATTGGAAGCAAGGAGACCAGTTCAGAGGCTGTGAAAATAATTCAGACAAGAAATGATAAAGTCCTGTAGCAGAGAAGATTTGGAAATGGAAAAAAATTACTGGAGATATTTAGCATATAGTGTTAAAAGGGTATAATGACCTAGTGGATATGGGGGATGGGAGAGAAGGAGTCAAGGACGGAGGGCTCATTCACTCTTTTTTCAACAAACATTTGAGTGCGGCCAATGTATCTGGCATTCTTCTCCTACTTCATAATTTTGCCTGGGGCTAGGCCTGCGCCTGCATTGAACATTTGACAAATGACATATCCACTTTAAAAGAAACACCAATTAAGAGTCATAATTTGGCTGGTGAGTTTGATATGTTCCACCTGTGGAGCCCTGTGACCAAAGGGCAGATTGGAAGGCAAGCATTGATTGAATTTCATGACCTTGCAGAGGAAGACATGACCTCCCATAAATTCATGATCTTCCAGAGCTCATGCAACTAACTACAAAGGCAACAGTTGTTTTCAACTACTGGGTATTGAGTACCTGGAAAAAGGGGAATGTGACTTATTTTTAATACATGCTTTTATATTTAATATACTTTGTATGAGCTAGGTCAGTGCTTTCCAAAGTGAAGTGTGTGAATCCCTGGGTTAACTGAAGTGGACCAATGAAGTTTTTGCTTTTCATTTTAATAAATATTTATTTTAATGGTGGATTAGAAAAAATATATGTAACTAGTACATCCAACCCATGATTTTGTTAGGACAAAACTAAGTAGCTGGTGCCATGATACATTTATTTCAATAAAAATGTGAACTGGTTTGAAGAAAAATATTTAATTGTAATGGGAATATGAAGATATAACAAAATGTGTGGGGTGATATGTAAATGACTAGGCTTTGGGCTGTCATAGGCAAGCTGGCCCTGAGGTTTTGGAAAATACTTCTTTGGCCTAAAAGCTTCTGCTGCCCCTCCAAGCGGCTACTTCAGAGCTTTTAGCCAACCTAAGGTAGGAGTTAATAAAACTTGCTAGGTTTAAGGAGTGGTTCCGTTTTTATAAGTGCCTCTCAAAGACTTTCTAACCTTCTACTCCCTAAGCGATGACTCTAATAGCAGAATTTCAGGCACTGAAACTGACATCGAGGAAAGCTTGCAGGAAAGCTATGAGCAGCTATCTGCCCTGCCTACCCAGTAACTTGGAATTTTACTGATGAAAATCCAGTTCCTTAACCGAAGCATACAATCTGTTACATTACATACTATATACTGCCCAAATGGGCGACTGTGAATTAAGACTGGGTTTTCTTTTTCTCTTTTACATAAACAACTGTCTTACCTTTCAAGGTTCCCTTCCTTGTGTTAGAAGTAAGGCCAGTGATTCATCCTTACTCTTCAGCTAGTAGAGACAAAGAGAAACAATCCGTCTAGAAACACAAAAGGATGTGCTGATTGAACCAGTGTTCACTTTTGACAATTCATGATTCTGTGCTTTCAGGCCCAGTTGGAAGCATTTAGATAACACCGTTGGGCCCCATCTTTCTCTTTGGACCCCAGAGGAAGGCTACCTAGCACAGCAGGCCCAGAAGAACTTTTCTTCACCTTTCGCTCCTAGTCTCCAGTTTGAAAGAATTCGAGAATTCCCAGCTGTAGCCAACAGCTATTATCTTGCTGTAGCTGGGAGGAGAGTCTGGTTCCATGGCTCCAAAAGCAGCATAAATCAAGTTTTCTGGGAGACGGTTAAGAAAGGGTGTTCAACAGCTGCCGCCATGGGAGGAGCTCATACACAGCCGTGCACACGGCCACACACGCACACATTGTTTGTCTTGGGCCCAGTTTCCTTTGCCCCCCAGGTGATGTTCTCCTTTCCCCCTATCCCTCAGGTACACAGTATCTTCTGCCCTGAACTCCACTCTCAAAACCTGCTTTCAGAAAAGAAACTTTAAAACTCATCCATTTACAGTGTATATGGTTGATAGGTTATAATGGGGCTGCCCACCCAGGGGTACAAGTATTTTAACAGGATCAAAGCTTTAAACCAAAGGAACAGAGCTCTAAAAACTGTGGAATTCCAGGCATCCGCCAGTGGGAAGGGAGTGTTTAAACTGAGGGGCAATGAGGCCTTTTTTGGTGCACCTGAAATCACATCATGTAGACAGTTGCTTATATGTTAGACTGGTGCTGCTCACAGTCAACACCTCCCTGGCCACACCTCTGCACTCTATGGCACACAGCCACTTTGTCTCCCCTTCTCTTGCAGTGTATGACTCCTTTGTGGGGCAGAGGGGAGGGGAGGCGCCAGGCACACTGATCCCAATGCTCCCAAATGTATAAGCTATGATCAGAGAATGAATTATGGTCCTTTGGGAAAGAGTGTTCATTCATCCATCCCAGCCAGCAGGCCACTGCAATGTAAATGGTAACTTTGTAAGTTGAAAGACTTAGAGCCATTTTGAAAATTGCATAATAATCCCAGGCAGAATTTGGCTCCGTGTGTATGGAAAATTAATAGACCCTGCTGAGATGCTTGCATTGTGAGTTGTGGATGAATAGTCTCTCCTCAGACCAGGGACTATGCTTTGCCCTCACTAAATCCACAAAATATACTGAGCTTCTTGTAAGTCAGAGTCCAAGTCTTGAAAAACACTACTGAAAATTTTATTTGTAGCATCATGTTGATTACCACAAATAAAAAATTATTCTATTCTGTGTTTGTCCATTGATTTTCTTTTTGATTGGGCAGATGCACTGTATGTAAATCTAACATTTTGTGTCTCTTGCATAGGATATTTGGTTTTCTATAAAAATTTAAGGGGTTTGTAGTTTGGTGATTGAGAGCACAGTAGCTTTAAATCCAAATGCTGGTGATGCCTGAGGCATGGCTTTATGTGCCACATGGCAATTCACACGTACTTTGTTTTGTTTTGAATCATTTTGGACCAAAAAACACAGTGGTTCAGGTAATGTAATATATCTGTTTTGATGTACGATGTGTAGAACCTCTAATAATTTCACTAAGATTTTTTCTGGGTCTTTATGCTCTGGAGCCTGGGTCCCCAGTAAGCCAACTGGCATTCAACAGTTGACATCTCACGTGTTTGCTTCCATTAAGGTCCTTTCCTCTTACCAGAGCTCCATGAATTTCAAGCAACTTATCATGGGAAATCAACAGCCACCATCACAGATAACAACTCATATTTTTGATAACTTCTCCCTTCCCCTTCCCAAACCCTATCTACACTCCTAAGTCTTGTGGAATTTCAAAAGTAGCATATCATAAGAAAACGCCATCCCCAGCACCACCTGTAACTCTATAGTCACCATAAAGATTATCCCTTAGGAACTGTGTGTTTTGTTTTGTTTAGTTTTGTTTTGTTTTGTTTTGAGACAGAGTCTCGCTTTGTTGCCCAGGCTGGAGTGCAGTGGCACAATCTCGGCTCACTGCCACCTCCACCTCCACGGTTCAAGCGATTCTTCTGCCACAGTCTCTTGAGTAGCTGGGATTACAGGTGCGCACTGCCACGCCTGGCAAATTTTTGTATTTTTAGTAGAGACAGGTTTCACCACGTTGGTCAGGCTGGTCTCGAACTCCTGACCTTATGATCCGCCCACCTCAGCCTCCCAGAGTGCTGGAATTACAGGCGTGAGCCACTGCGCCTGGCAAGAACTGTGTTCTTGAGAGGCAGTATGGTTGAGACCTGCAGTTAAAGGAGAGGGAGAGAGCAGGTCCAAGCCATTCCATACTCTACCAACCAGGTCCAGGGGCTGCCTGACTTGCGGTACCAACATTGGGGTGACCACTACACTTGCCAAATTGTGCAGCAAATGTATGTTTTCCTATGTATCTTCACAATAACTTGAGAGCTTTAAAAGAGTAGGGATTCATATGCTTCTTTTCTGTACTCCCTATAGTACAGTGCTACTCAGAGTGCAGTCCGTGTACCTGTGCTGGTCAGTGCCCTGTTTCCTACCAGTCTGTGAATCTGTGACTGCTACCAAGTAAACATTTAGAAACTTTTTGGGTTTTTTTTGAGACACGGTCTTGCCCAGACTGTACTGGAGGGGTATGATCCTGGCTTGCTGCAGCCTTGACCTCCTGAACTCAAGCTATCTTTCCACCTCAGCACCCTTCCCAAACTAGCTGGGACCACAGACACACACCACCACGCCTGGCTAATTTTTTTTTTTATTTTGTGCAGAGATGAGGGTCTCACAATGTTGCCCAGGCTGATCTCGAACTCCTGAACTCAAGGGATCCTTCCACCTCAGCCTCCCAAATTTCTGAGATTACAGGCATGAACTACTGCACCTGGCCCCTAGAAACTTTTATAGCATTTTTATATTGCTGCTACTTGTAAGCACATGAAGAGTTGGTCACACTGTCGAGTCAAATAATTGTTTTAAAATGGCCTTATATTTTGTATTTCTTTTCAGTTTTCCAGTAAATCATTTTATGATGTTTTCCCAAAGTATTTGTCCATGTCAGAAATAAAATAATATAAAATAAGCTGATTTTACTACAGATAGTTTGAGAAGCATCGCCCTAGTATATGCACAGTACTTTGGTCCATAGTAGTCCCTTAGTAAATGTTTTCAATGAAGCCCTGTGATGCTTTTCTTTACAAAATAAGTCCACACATCCCGATTTATGGAGAGTTCCTATTAAGATCATAACATATAAAAGCTTTCCAATAATAAGTGACTTATTTAAAGATAAATTTCTAGCTAAAATATTCCTGCTATAAAAATTATCACATAAGAATGCTTTTCTTCTTCAGCTCACTTTTACTCAAGAAACACTCAGGAGAGTAAATGTGGCTTACATGAGGTTGTGCATCTCAGAAGATCTTAGTATAAATTACAAACAGAAGTTGAACTCCATAGCCTTTGTATTTTATTTTATCAATTATTTCCTTCCTAATTTATATCATGTTTTCTGTTGTAAATGAAAGAGATACTAGCCTGAGTACCAAAACATATCTTTTTAAGAGCAAGATGATAAGATCCAGAGGGAAGTACCGCTTCCTTGGAATGCCTTCATCTCATTCATCCTCACAACATGTCAGAAGCATAGCAAGTCTCCCCTGCCGTAAATAAATTGCATGTCATTACTCAGAAGATTTACGCTCTGTTGGATGTCTCCAGTTCTTCCCTAACTCCTGTTAAACGTATGGTTAATACCATATGTTTTGTTAGCAGTTTTTTTGTCCGGTATTGTTTTGAAGTTAGCAGTTGTTTCATGTGGGAGTATCCCATCTTCCCAAGTAGATTGGAATAATGAAAAGAACGGCAGACCAGCAAAGAGCTCATTTCTAGTTCTTGTTTTGCCACTCTGAGCATTGCGACTCTGAATTAGTAACTTAACATTTCTGAACTACAGCCTCCTTAACTATAAATTGAGAACAGTGGACTACATGCTTTCTAAA
Organism: Rhinopithecus bieti; assembly: GCF_001698545.2. Taxonomy (NCBI): domain Eukaryota; kingdom Metazoa; phylum Chordata; class Mammalia; order Primates; family Cercopithecidae; genus Rhinopithecus; species Rhinopithecus bieti. The sequence continues at coordinate 67,204 of NW_016820156.1, read as the reverse complement.
ATTCCTTCTACCTTTGACCATCTGTGTTTCTATGTTAGTGAACTCCTTGAGGGAAGGAATCTTCCATTTCTGTATATAGCCTCCAGAACCTTGCCTAGAATGCAGTAGGCCCCCAGTACACATTGTTGAAGACATGACAAAATGTATTCCTCATGACACAGACCCCAGTAATGGCTCCATAGGAGATGCTCAAGAAATATTAGTCGTTGATCAGTGCTCTTCTTAATCAAAGTACCATATAATAACATTAAAAATTTAATTTTTCTTCTGGTTGGCTGTGGTGGCTCATGCCTGTAATCCCAGCACTTCGGGAGGCTGAGGCGGGTGGATTACTTGAGGTCAGGAGTTCGAGACCAACCTGGCCAGCATGGTGAAGCCCCGTATCTACAAAAATATAAAAATTATCTGGACATGGTGGCGTGTGCCTGTAATCCCAGCTACTTAGGAGGCTTAGGCCCAAGAATCACTTGAACCCAAGAAGAGGAGGTTGCAGTGAGCCAAGATCATGCCACTGCACTTCAGCCCGGGAGACAGAGCAAGACATCTCAAAATAAATAAATAAATTAATTAATCAATTAATTTTCTCCTAATAAGCAAGATAGTAATTTTGTTGTAAGCAGTTTTGCAAGAGTGGAGATATAAACACATACCTCTATCAATGTTATTATCTCTAGAAAATTCTAGTACAAAGGGTTTTAAAATTAATTCATACATTTTTAGAAGAGATAAAACCAAGGCTGTGTGATATTATTCTTTAGATATAAATACGTAAGTATGAGTATTTTTATTAAAATTCTCAACGTATGGGGGGGTCTAATGAAGTATTTTTGTGGTGGAAAGGATTAATGGTAATGTTTTTAGGAAGGATTTATTTATTAATTTTCCTTTATTGGAAATACCTGATGCAAGGGGCGCGGGGTCCGGGCGTGCGGGCGTCTCTTATTGTCAATCCGTTCTATGGAAATCCTTCCAAAATGCGTTGCCTATTTCTCTGCCTTAGTAAATAAAGCATACATATGAAATCTAATATAACCTATCCTTGATGCTCTGTTTTATCATATTCAATTTTGTGCAATGTCGTAAATATACAAAATGGTGAGACAATGGGCTGAGTCTGTATTGGGCCTACTATACATCATGAAATTTGATTTTTAAAAAATAACAACAAATCCTCTGAAATGAGTTTTCTCTTCCTCTTTAATGTATGATTCAGCATATACAGATGCATGCTCTCCTGCATTAGTCTGCTTTTTAAAAACTGTAATTCTGGAATCAAAGGCCAAAGTAGCCCTTCCTAGGTCGTTCCTTTGGTTTAACCTCAGTTAAACAGCAATCATTTTCAATACCAGCTATTTCAACTCACTCTCCAGTTGACTTGCTTTAACTTATGTTGCAACACAGTGATCACAAGAGCCAGCACAGTGTTGTGGAATGGACATAAGTTCCACAGTCAGATAGTCCTGGGTCCAAATTCCAACTCTATTACTTACTAGCTAGATAACCTTGGGCAAGCAGCCTTATCGGTCTAAGCCTTCACTTAGAAAATGAGGATTAAAACTTAACCTTCAAAAGACCACAAGTATTAGTGAGGATGTGGAAATTGGAAACCTTGCATACTGTTGGTGGGAATATAAAATGGTGCAGCTGCTATGGAAAACAGTATGGAGGCTCTTCAAAAAATTAAAAATGGAACTGTCATATGATCCAGCAATCCCACTTCCAGGTATTCATTAAAAGAATTGAAATCGGGATCCTAAACAGATATTAACACCCCCCTGTTCATTGCTGCAGTTCTTCACAATAGCCAACACGTGAAAACAACCTAAATGACAATGGACAGATGAATAAAGACAATGTGACAGAAAACCAAATACCTCATGTTCTCACTTATAAGTGGGAGCTAAATGATGAGAACACACGGACACATAGAGGGGAACAACACACAGTGGGGCCTATTGGAGGATGGAAGATGGGAGGAGGGAGAGGATCAGGAAAAATAACTAATGGATACTAGGCTTCATACCTGCAGGATGAAATCATCTGTACAACAACCCCCCATGGCACACGTTTACCTATGTAACAAACCTGCACATCCTGCACATGTAACCCTGAAGTTATGATAGAAGTGGTAAAAAAAGACAATGAGGTATATACATGCAATGGAATACTATTTGGCCTTCAAAAGGAAAGAAATCTTGCCATTTGTGACAACATGGATGAACCTGGAGGACATTATGCTAAGTGAAAAAAGCCAGGCACAGAAGGACAAATACTGCACAATTCCACTTATATAAAGTATCTAAAATGGTCAAATACATAGATACAAAGAGTAGAATAGTGTTTACCAAGGACTGGGGGTAAGGAAGAATAGGACATAAAGTATCAGTCAAGCAAGATGAATAGGCTCTAGAAATCTGCTGTACAACATTGTACCCATAGTCAACAATAGTGTATAATATGCTTAAATTTTGTTAAGAGGGGAGATCTCATGTTAAGTGTTCTTACCACAATTTTTTTAAACTTAATCTTGGTCAATGAATGGATGGATATATATATCCATGTGATAATACACATATATTACAATGCATTGTACAGCTTCTCTGTATGCTAAGAAAAATACAACTTTGCAAAATCTTTGAGGGGACTAGAGATCATATAGGTGAAGTGTCTGGCACATTGCAGGTATTAACATTATGGTGTGAACCTTAAGGCTACTTCTTTTAAAGGCCATCAAAGCCAGGTTTGGTTTTTGTTTGTTTTAACAAACATTATTTACTTGTTTCTTTCTTTGTCATTTATTACTAACATTTATTCAGCAGTCACTGTGTTCTAAGCACTGGTGATATAGTGATGAGGACAAAATTCTCCTCCTCATGATCCTTAGCCAGGTTTGTTTTTAACCTCCAGACTGATCAGACATGACTGAGATCTTGAGGTTTTAGTTGTGAGTTCATTGCCAGGTTTGCCACAATGCCAGCTTTTGGGAGTTCCAGATTACCAAAGGTTTGCAGATTTGTAAGTTTGAAGGCAGGCATACGCCCTCAAAGGCATTAATTTCACACTCTTGACTCCTGCTTAGTCTTCCTCCAGCTTCTCCTTAAAACAGGTCCATGTGGAGATTACGGGAGCTAAGCAGTGTTCAGTGATGGCCTGGGTCCAGCAAGAGACCTGCCATGGGCCCAGGAATTCTCAGACACCGATTTGCCTTTCCATTTCCCAGGGCTTAACCCTCTGTCATTTGGCCTCCCCAATTACAATTACATTTCCAGACTTTTTTTTTTTTTCTTTTGGCCTTACCTTCAATTCCCAGATCTTAGTAATGGCTCATATTTCCTGGACGTAACTACAGGAGCTCAAATTCACCTTTGAAAAAACATTTTCAAACTTGAGCTTACAGCCAGATCTACCCCAGTTTTCAACTTTACCATCAAACTCATATATTCATATATTCATACCTTTTCTAATTTATCACCTTACGGAAATATCATGCCGTATTTACTTTATTTTCTTCTGCTTGGTACTAGGTAATGAAGTGACTCTTCTTCAGAGGCAAAAGGCTAATGATTTCCCGGTAAAAAGAAACAATGTCAGTCTCTCAGCTAATACTCTATGGTGTGGAGGGAAAACAATTATCTCACATATGGAAGGGAAAGTTCATCTTCCTTGGTGTAACTTCTCCTATGGCAAAAAGGTCATTTAGTCACATGCAAGCAGCTAGACAAGATGATAATATAAAGCAGATATATTATCTGTGTGCTTCTAAACCATCTGGGGTTTATCAAATGCCCTACACCACTCAAGGATGAGTCAGTTAAAGAGAAACATCAAAGAATGAAGGATGGAATCACCTACTGTTCTTCTGTGTATTTTCACAAAAAAAAATGGTTTAGTTCTCATTAAGATAAAAAGATCAGAATATCGTTCTATGAGCAGTTCAGTTTTGTTTTGTTTTATTTTGTTTGTTTGTTTGTTTGTTTTGGAGACAGAGTTTGCTCTTGTTGCCCAGGTCAGAGTGCAATGGCGTGACCTCAGTTCACTGCAACCTCCACCTCCTGGATTCAAGCAATTCTCCTGCCCAGCCTCCTGAGTAGCTGGGATTGCGGGGATTACAGGCACCCGCCACCATGCCCAGCAATATTTTTTAATTTTTTTTATTTTATTTTATTTTTTTTTTAGCAGAGACCAGGTTTCACCATGTTGGCCAGGCTGGTTTCGAACTCTGACCTCAAGTGATCTGACCACCTCGGACTCCAAAAGTTCTAGGATTACAGGTATGAGCCACCTCGCCCAGCCTATGAGCAGTATTGTATTCACACCTGAAGCAGCCATAATTCTAAAATCCAGAGATCTCTATTTCTCACCCTAGTTTTGCTGCAAATAGAACGCATAATACTGATGCACTTTAACATATTCATAGTATCCCTAACTCTAAAAAAAATCAAGCCTGCCAAGTGTCTTTTGGGGTGTTTCAATTCAGCAAACAGGGATTACAGTAATGATAACACATAGTAAAATTTGGGGACCTGATAACAAACCTCTTAATCTGAGAAGGAAGAACCAAATTTCCAGGACTACCTAATAATCCCAGTTAAATTGTCTCCTTTCAGAACCTCTTGTATTTGTTTAAAACGTCCTATTTCTCACAGAGGACTTCCTCATACCTTATCAGATTGTTCTTTCCAACAGCCCTATCAGATAGACCAGGCAAGCAAGTATTATTACCCCCATAATATTGATGGGAAAGCCTCTGAGATTGAGAGAGATGAAGTGATGATCCCAAGGTCGCATAGCAGGTCAGCAATGAAGACAGGAACATACCCCAAGTCTAAAAAAAAGAAAAAATCCCAACAAGCCATATGGCAGTGCTTTAAAACATAAATGTCATAGGCAAAAACTTTGAATGTTATCCAGATGTCTATGGAAGGCTCATGGGAATCAATACTCACCTTAAAAGCTAGGCAGGAAAATGACACGTTATGAAAAACATGCCAATTTGAGATTTACTGGATGAGAGAGAAAAGTTGAGAACAATATAAACAGGCCAAACTTCGGAATATTTCTTGTGCTCTTCTCTTCACTGCAAACAGTGACCTTTGCACAGATAGAAAAGGTACAATGTGGGCAGCAGAAAAATGAGTTTGTGTCATACAGTTCATTCAGAATTTGTGAAAATAAAAGTGGAAGACATTTTCAAGATCACCCTTACAGTTCAATTTTAAATGTTCAGAGAATCTTTTCTTGCTCACAAGTGAAAAACCTGAGGATAAGTCATTCAAGGAAAGTTTGTCTCTGTTCTACTTTCATCATGTTATCAGTAAGGTAAATGAAGAAATCAAAATGTAAGTCTGAAAGAAGTAGCCTTTGAAAGCATCTGAATTGCACTTCCTCAGGCCAGTGGAATTTGACAGCTAATTATGAGAACTATAGATAGTACAAAACTCTGAATTTCTCAAAATGTACCAGTAATTGTCTGTGTAGAGAGAACTGGTTACACACATAACGGGAAACTCCCAGCTTCCCTCAGGAAAAGTGGTTACATGGGTGAGCGTCAGGCCTTATGCTTGGAATTATGGTGTACAGGTCTGACTGAAGCCCTCTCATTCCTGCTTTGCCTTTAGCAGACTGAGAGGAACACTGAGCCCCTCAAAGGAGAGCTCCCCACAGGAAGGAAAAATCAGCCTTAGAGGGAGCGAAATCCATGAAGCTGAGTTGCCAGAATCCCTCCACAGGCCACCCAAGCAGCGAAGAAATTCATGGAGAGAAAGAAAGAAAAGACCCACAGCCGTGAGCAGAGCCAGCTGGGAGGGATGTTATTACTTTATTTCTGTTTTCTTAACTATGTGTGTGTGTGCGTGCATGTGTGTGTGTGTGCGTGCGCGTGCGTGTGTTTTGAGGGGGAGGGAGGATTGATTGCAGAAAACGTCTTGATCCACAGCACTCAAGATGGAAACTTTTGTTGATATAATTTCTCCTAACTTTCCTACACCTTCCTTCCCTTCTACTCCATTTCCCCAGTGGCTATCAAGAGCTGTATATATCTGACCACAAAACATCCAGTCAGTCAGTTCAAGTCAAAAATGCAGCCAGCCATCTGGATTGACTCAAACTCTGTCTACACACACCAATTGGCTTGGGGTATTCCAGTGGAAACAAACTGGTTATTTTTAAACAAACGAGTTGAAATTCAGACACCATCCAATTAGTTATTTCAAAATGCCTGTTTGGCGACTATGAAACGGGTTATTTTCAAAGGGTCCTTGTGTTGGCATAAACAACCTGAATGCTATTAAATTGACAGCTATTTTAAGAATCAAGGAGATAAGGCCAAGCGGCTGGACTCATGTGTATAAAGGGGAAATCCTGGTCGGGTAGCAGCATCGAAGCCCTCTAGAGGGTGACGCCTTCGTGGTCAAGGATGAAGTCTTTCACTTGACAGTGGACATAAACCATGCCCCTCTTTGCCCAGAGGCAGCACCTCGGTTTTTTTTCTTTTAATTGTTTTACTTTTTTTATTTTTTTTTTTTTTAGACAGGTCCTCGCTAATGTTAACGTAGAATGGAGTTGCAGTGGCAGGATCTCAGCTCACTGAAACCTCTGCCTCCGGGTTCAAGTGATTCTCCCTGCCTCAGCCTCCTGAGTGCTGGGATTACAGCAGCCGCCACCTATGCCTGGCTGATTTTTGTATTTTTAGTAAGAGAACGGGTTTCACCATGTTGGCCAAGGTGGGTCTCGAACTCCTGTCCTCAGGTGATCCACTCACCTATCATCCTCCCAAAGTGGCTGGAGTTACAGGCGTGAGCCCACCAACACCTGGCCATTCCTTTTTTAGAGAAAGGCCGCCTGTAATGCCTTCTTCCTGGACACCCCTATGCTAGCCCAGAAGGCCAAAGATCCCAACAGACTCTATAAAGGACCCAATGTGATTGTATTTACCTATTGCGGCACCACATTTCCCTAATGCACACAATGATGTTTAACTTGATTTTCAACCTTTTATGGGGTTGCAGTCTGACAACATTTCACAAGGGAAGCTTCCTCTGAGCCATTTGACCCAATTGGTAATGAGTTTGGTCAGTTTCAACTGCAAAGTTATACTCCCTGGGCTTTCTCCCCCAACCCCAAAATGTGAACATTCTTTTTCTTGTGCTACATTACTAAGAAATGATTTCAGAAAAAAAAAAAAAAAAAAAAGTTGGGGGAGAGTCTCCTCCTGAAGATAATTTTATGTGCAAATTTTATTTGCACTCCTCATGCTTTGTCATAAAGGGCATTCAGCCGTGTTAATCATATAAGAAGTTTTAGCGAAGCTCTCTTTTTCACATTAGGCTTAAAACATCACCCCTGAGGTGGTGCTGATGGCGCCCTTAGAAAAGATTTCTTTGACATCTAAGACACAAAGGACTTCAGCAAACGCGCTCAGAGTTAAATGAGTGGTGCCTAAGTGCTGACTCTCCATCCCCAGTGACAAGCATTTACTAAGTACAACTTTTGTTTCTGCAAATGTCTTACTTGGGTGTGTCTTAATCCCAAGTGTTGAGGAGGTTTTGTTTTATTGTCTGTGTGTGTTTTTTAAACATTTATTTTATCAGAAAGGATTTCCACAATGGAAGCATTCATTGCCATCGCTGTGGCTGAGTCTTTAGGTTTAAGACTAGTTAAGCTGCCCCAGGTAGAAGTGTTTGCACAGCTACAGAAGTATAGAATCGCAGCCCCGGAGTTGGAAGGGGCCCCCTTAAGCCCGTCCTTGCCTTCAGGCATCTAAGCCAGAGGAATAGCCACTCTTTTCTTTACGATCTCCAAGGACAAAAACTCGACATGCAGTTATTTTATTATAAAAGTGTGAACTGTAAAACATATTTATAAGGGAATAATATTATCATCCATATTTAAATGATTTCCTTTTCAAAACATTTGCTTGCCCAATTTTTTAAAAAATTAATGAACAGTAAAGTTCTTTGAAAAAAAAATCCTTTCAAATCCTTTCAATAGAATCATTTCTCCTCTTTTTGAAGTACTACAAGGGTCATTTCTCCCAGAAAATTCTGCCAGAAATTGCTATGTTTCTTCTAAAAAGCGGGTTTGCTTTTATCTTGCAGATACCCTGAATCAAGACACGCTTCCTTTTTTGCTTTGGCTGTTGGAAAGCCCACAGCCAAATGTGTGTCCCCTCCCTTCTAATCAATGCACAGGACCTCACCCCAGCTTCACCTGTTTGTCTTCCTTTATTTTTCCATCATCCAAATTTCTTCACTTAGTTGTGCTTTTTGGCTTTCATGTTGTTTCTGGGCTTTCTGGTTTTCTGGTTTGTTTTGATGTTTGGAAGCAATATAGTGAAGCAAGAGCAGAGACTCTGGGGACTAATATACTTAACGCTTGGCTCCCAGCTCTACCCTTTCCTATCTTAACCTTTCATTTTCCTCATCTGTAAAATGGAGAAAACAATAGTAGTCATGGGGTTGTTGTGAGGGTTAAATGAGAAAATACATGCGTAGTGTCAAGCCAACAGTAAGCACTCAAGATATGTTCATTATTAATATTATAACATTGCAGCCTTAAATCATTTCAAGAGCAAGAGGTGCAAAAGAGAATATAATTATTTATTCTCCTATTTCAAATGTTCAATCTTTATCTCCCCTCTTATTCTTCCTGTTGCATGAATTGCCTTTCAAGCAAATTATTTGCTGCTGTTTCTGCACTTTAATGAAACTCCTTCTACTATGTTACAGGCTAGTGCTTCCCAAACTTACTCGATCTTAAGAATCAGCAGAAGCACTTACTAAAAATACAAATTTCAATTGGGTGCGGTGGCTCACGCCTGTAATCCTAGCACTTTGGGAGGCTGAGGTGGGAGGATTGCTTAAGGCCAGCAGTTGAGACCAGCCTGGACAACATGAAACCCTCTCTATTTAAAAAAAAAAAAATACAGATTTCTGGCTGGGCACGGTAGCTCACGCCTGTAATCCAAGCACTTTGGGAGGCCGAGGTGGGTGGATCACGAGGTCAAGAGATCAAGACCATCCTGGCTAACATGGTGAAACCCCACCTCTACTAAAAATACAAAAAATTAGCCAGGCGTGGTGGTAGTCCCAGCTACATTGGGAGGCTGAGGCAGGAGAATGGCGTGAACCTGGGAGGCGGAGCTTGCAGTGAGCAGAGATGGCACCACTGCACTCCAGCCTGGCCCACAGTCTGAGACTCTGTCTTAAAAAATAAATAA
>NW_016820156.1:55133-56662 GCF_001698545.2 Rhinopithecus bieti | reverse complement strand
TCTGGCCGTTTCCCCTTGTTACACGTGTGTTGCTAGGATAGTACAAGTATTTTCAAGATGAATTTTCTGCCAAAAGGTCTTGCCACTGAGTCATCACCATCGTCTTTTTAAAAAACATGAGCAAGTCCCGGCAGCACTTCATTCACGTTAGTAAACATTACCTAGGAAAAGAAAGAACAGGCCTCAAGAACATGACATCATCATTAAAAAATAAATGTTTACTGAGTCCCTACTCAGTGTGTGGCACTGTGTTAGCCCTAGAAATATAAAAATGTGACTGCTTTTAGGCTCACATGCACACACATATACTCCCATGTGTTAAATCTAGAGAAGTGGTGCAGACTAGAAGGATTATTGGAATTCCAAGGAGGGAGCCATTCTGCTCCAAGGGCTGGGGTGGTCACAAAAGGTAGGGCTCCAGGCCCCAAAGAAAGGGTAGAGAGCTTGAGGGAATTAATGTGAACAAAGACCAGGAAATAGGAATGAAAATAGTTTGGGGGAAAATAATTAGTAGACCATTTGATGGGAGCAGACAGTTTGTGTGGACTGGAAGATGAGTAGGAGATAATAATGGAATGGTAGAACATAGTCTGCTTGTAAAGGGCCTTGAATGCTAGGCTAATTAGTGTAGCCTTAGCCTATAAGCAATAAGAAGCACCACTCTCCTTAGAAGACTGATAAAAGAGAGCAGACCACTCCAGCTTCAGAGTACCTTCAGTCAAAAGAAGCACAGACATTGATTACAGGAACTTTTGTGAAATGTCTCAAGTGTGTATAACTATTTCCCATATTTGTAACTTTATTATCTCCATGGTATCAGTGTTATTTGGGAGGACAGCAAGAAGAGGATAGCTGGCAAATTTACATCCTACCACATAGGCCAGTCTGGAGATGAAAAGGACCCTAAGAAATGGTAAGTGGCAGTGGTTTTAAAGTAGAAAGATAGACATGAACAATCTCTGGGGCTCAGAAGGGAGAAGGGAGAGAAAAACAATCTCTGGGGCTCACAGAAGGGCTTGTCATATGTTCACAGCATGCAATCCCACACTGGCATATTGGGGGCCAGTGTGGGACTGCAAAATGCCTTTGAGGGCTTAACTGGAAGGAATCCTAGATAGTTCCTGCCAGCCCCTTAACCTGCTGAATTTCTCCAATGGCATATCTCATGCCAGTTTAAAGGAGGAAACTTAAATGGACATTGTTAACTGAATGCACCATTTTGTGAACTCCAGAGAGTCCTGAGAGTATTCTGTAAATACCACCTTATTGAACTAAGTGGGATTAACTGGGTACCAGGTAACATTTGGGTGAGTTTGTTCAGTCTTCTAATTTGAAGTTGCTGCTTAGACAATAGTGGTTCCCCACCTCTGCACCCAAATTTGAGGCAAAAGTGAAAAAGCAAAAAAAAAAAAAAAAAAAAAAAAAAGCGCTCCAGCAGCCTGTTTGGGAAGCAGCAATCTCTCCTGCAGCTACTGTGGGACCCATGCTGGAGAGGGGCCACCCACTTCCAGGACCTGTGAATAAGGGCT
>NW_016820156.1:44600-54996 GCF_001698545.2 Rhinopithecus bieti | reverse complement strand
AAAAAAAAAAAAAAAAATTCAGGCAGGAGTTGATTGTGGCCTGTTAAAATAAACAGTTGATGTGGATAATCAGGCGCTCCTTTCTGCTCTCCTCCAAATTAAAAAATGGCTTCAGTATTGGTGAATAAGCAGTTGTCCATCCAGGATCAGTTGGAAAAGGCTTCTGCCTCCACTGATCTTCTCTTCTAGCTGAGTTGCTCTCTTCCAGTCGTAAATTTACCCCCATCCTCCTTTGCAAGTAAAGGGGTTGTTAACATTTAGCTGATGGGGCACAAAGTGATCAGAAAAGACCTTGTTGCCTCCTTTCATCAACTCTGCCCATTAGCCAAGCAGAAAAGAAACATTGGTTTCTTAATTGACTTTCATAATCACTTTCATAATCATTTTGTATGTGGTACATACTAGATACTCAATAATTATTTGTTGAACAAAGGAATGACTGAATGCTGGGCACTATCCTAGGTCCTGGACATGCAGCAGTAAAGAAGAAATAAATAGAAATAAATCTACCCCCATGGAGGTCAGATTCTAGTGACAGAAAAGAAGGAACCGTAGGGTCCTAAGTCCTGCTAGAAACAGCACTAAGTACATGATAGGTACTCAATAGATACATGGGAAAATGGGAGACACTGTAATATAATAATGCATATAGTTTATGTTTCTCCTTCTCAGTCTCATTGAAAAACATCATTATCCTCAAATAATTAAAAAATAGAGTTATGAGCCCATGAGTTCAAGACCAGTCTGGGCAACATAGCAAGACCTCGTCTCTAACAAAAATAAAAACAGAATTAACATATAATCCAGCCATTTCACTCGTAGGTATATTCCCAAAAGAATTGAAAGCAAAAACTCAAACAGATAGATATTCGTATGTCAATGTTCATAGCAGCATTAACCACAGTAGCCAGGAGGTGGAAGCAACCCAAGTGTCCATCAACAGATGAATGGAGAAACAAAATATGGTATATACATACAATGAAATATTATCCAGCCTTGAAAAGGAAGGAAATTCTGACACATGCTACAACATGGATGAACCTGGAGAACATTATGCTAAGTGAAATAAGCCAGTCACAGAAAGACAAATTCTATATGACTCTACTTGTATGAGTTATCTAGAGTAGTCAAATTCATAGAGATAGAAAGTAGAATGGGGGTTGCCAGGGACTGCGGAGAGGGAGGAATGGGGAGTTACTGTGTAATAAGTATAGTTTCAGTTTTGCAAGATGAAACAGTTTTGGACATTGGTTGCACAATAATGTGAATATACTTATCATTACTAAACTGTACACTTAGAAATGGTTGTGATGATAAATGTTATGTTATGTGTATTTTGCCACAATTAGAAAATTTTTAAAGCCACTTATTAAACATTCTCTTTTTTCGAGAATTGTACAAAGATTAACAAATGCAAACCCTTTGCTGGAGTTTACATTGTAATACAGACCCTTCATGATGTGGCCAGGCATGTCAAGGCCATACAGACAAGAGAAGACAAACATTCAGCCTAGATATGGAGAGGCAGCTGAATATTTACATTACCCAACAGAGCAAAGGTGAGTGCATTTTGGGATGGACGGAGGGCAGGCTGTCCACACAGTGTGATTTGACTAAATACTGTTGGTGATTCATTTCTCAAAAATATATCAACTCCATTGCTTGTCATATGTTCTGAAATTTTAGCTCTTTCTTTTGATTCTTTAAGGATTAGGAACTTCCGCAATTCCTTATGAGTAGACAAAGAACCCAGAAAGGGACAAGATTGTTTTCTAGCTAACAGTTAGCCTCGCATTTTTTTTTTTTTTTTTATTATGGGGGTCCAAGATGAGAGAGGAAGCAGTGGGAGAAGAAAGGAGATGGGTGGGTAACCAAGATCAACTTCCCCCTTTCATACCCAAGTAGAGGAGGCTGGGGAGACAACACATATTGATGTAGCAAGTCCACACTCACAGACTTAGAGGAGCTGTCTGCCCATTAAGTAATGGAGAGTCAAGGAAAACCATTTCCAAATATTAGTACTGACCAGCCTCCGAAGGTAGTGGTCTCCATTCCTGCTGCCAGAAGTACACCAGTAGAGGCTGGGGTGGGGATAGGATGTTTCTCCCAACTTTACATTCTATGCATCTCTTAATGGAGACATCAGGGTGAGCCCCCTTTACCTTACCCCATCAGTAGTCATACCTCAATCCCTCAGGTGCCACCAACTGTGTGGGTGAGATTCTAGAGAGAGAGATCTTTGCATTCTCTATGAGGGTAAAGTTTGCTGGGCAGGATTCTTTAAATCACATCACAAATGTCTTTTCATCTTAAAGGAACAAACTGTTTCTAAGGACTTTAGCACGTTATTTATGAGTCAGTGAATACTGCTAATAACAAATGGGTCTTATCTATTCATGAAAGCAAGTCTCTGAGTATCTCTCTTGGGAACCACTGTGAGCAGTTAGTTTGAGTTATGGTACACATAGACTTCAACTAATAAAAGGGCATGTTTTAAAACATTCTAGAATTCCAACCTGTCACTAATTCAGATTGGTCTGCCTGCCCCCACCCCCATTAGTCCAAATAGATGAGATTTTGCTGAGGCAGATTTTCAAGTAGTTTGCAAATGGTAAACACAAAGAGGGGATTTCTTTCTCTCTCTACCTCTCTCTCTCTCTCTCTTTCTTTCTTTCTCTCTCTCTCTGAAACACATCACTTGACATCTTACTATTAGGATCAATTGGTGACAATTTCTCTTGATTTATTATTTACCTTGTTTCTCACTACAAAGTTAGGTTACAACAAGAATGGACGCTGACTTTCTTGTTTAGTGCTCGACGGCTTTCTTTTCCTTACACTGACTCTCTTTTGTTATCACGAAAGTCATTATTAGGCTAACGTAAAATTAAATTAGCTTACATTCAACATGTAGAGGAAGCACAAATACTCATCAGTGGGATGGCTTAGAAGGATCCTAGAAATGAAATCAGTATCTCAAAGAGATATCAGCACACCCATGTTCATGCAGCATTATACACAACAGCGAAAATGCAAAAACAACCTAAGCATGCATTGAAGGATGAATGGATAAAGAAAATCTCATATATATATGAGATTGTATACATATATATGTGTGTGTGCACACACACACACAAAATGAAATATTATTCAGCCTTTAAAAAGGAGATCCTGCCATTTGCCACAGTATGGATTAACCTGGAGAACATTATGTCAAGTGAAATAAGCCAGACGCAGAAAGACAAATACTGTATGACGGCATTTATATGTGGAATCTAAAACAGTTGAACTCATGGAAGCAGAGAATAGAACAATGATTGCCAGAGGTTGGGGGTTGGGGAAATGGGGAGATGTTGTTCAAAGGGTACAAACCTTCAGTTATAAAATGAACAAGCTCTGGGGATCTAATGTACAGCCTGGTACCTATAGTTAATAATACACTGGATTGTTTACTTGAAATTTGGTAAAAGGGCAGATTTTAAGTGTCCTCACCCTACCTCCCCACACAGAATGGCAATTACAGGTGGTGATGGATGTGTTAATTTGACTTCAGTAATCAGTACATAATGTAAATGTTTATCAAATCCTCACATTGTACACCTTGAATACATACATTTTTTTATTTGTCAATTAAGTTTTTTTCCAAAACTTTTTTTTAAAAGGAAGTATCCTAGAAGATGCTCTGCCAGTCACTCTCTTGGAAACATCCCTTGGTTGCAATACCTGTTATGTCTACTTTTGAATATTTTCCAAGATCATCAAGCTATAAGCCACATGCTAAAGAAAATATAGCTATGATCTATTTGAGGGACATGTGTAAAGAGAATATTTAAATGATAATCTAGTTTTTCAAATCAGACAAAGAGCGCTTCAGCTGTAAAGGCCTGTAGAAGTCCATCACACCGAGGGTTCCAGCTTATGTGGAATGGTTAGTTTCTAAGGAAGATATCAAGCTAGGTTCAGAAACTATAAAAGGTCTTTGGCTTCAGATAGATAGATAGATAGATAGATAGATAGATAGATAGATAGATAGATAGATTGATAGACAGACAGTCACATTTGCTTTCTTCATCACAGGAATTGTGAGTTGCTGTTGAGAAAACATTTTGAGAGACCCAGGAATAAAACTAGAAACAGAGATGCAGCTCTGGTTTTCATTCTCATCAATAGAGAGGGAATGTCAAGGCTGTGGTAATATGAACTTCCCTGGCTCGCAGCAGGTAAGAAATGCAACCGAGGGTCTGAGGCAGTTTGGTGCTAGGAGGAAGATATTCTGAACTGGGCGTTGCAGCCCAAATACTTTCTCATCCCTCACCTCCTAGCATGCATCTCTTGAAATAAGCTTTCAAAGCTTATCAGGCAGTTTATAAAAACAAAGGGATTCCTCTTCCAAGAAGTTTCCGGTCTGAGATGACACAGGTAGTACAGAAATGTTCCATTGTCAAGCAACCAAATATACGCATTAACTGAGGAATAGAAGAGCATCCGCATTTTAGCTTCAAAGGCAAATTCAATGAATTTGAGATGCACAATCTTACAACTAAGACTTCAAAACGAATTTTCAAAGTACAAGTAGATAGATTTAAGTCAGTAGAAGAGGGCTCAAATAAATGCAGAATCAAAGATGCTGTGGCCAAAACAAGTGTGAGTGAATCTTAGGGAGGCACTTTTCTTATTGAAATGGTTCTTTTTATTTGTACGGTTGAAATGGGCCACCTCCTTTATGAAGCCTTTCCTGTTCCTCACTCTTTACCTGGCTACAGTGGGCTACTCCTATCTTTAGGTCTCACTATGCCCCAAACATACTCCATCATGTCACCTGTGACAATTGATTGTATCTTTTTGTTTTCATGTCTGTGTGCCCCACTAGACTTTAAGTACCTTGAGGATGGGGTCTTATTCATTTGTGTGTATGCACCCTAGCTCAATACCTGGTACATAGTAGGTGTTCAATAAACTTTCTGGAATGGATGATATCCCATGATTCCTTATGATAAAAAGAGCAACAGCTAAACAAATGTTCCTATTAGAGTTATGTTAAGCAAATTTAGGGCTCTGCAGACAAAAGAGAACTGTAAATTCCCAGCTCCTAAATCAAAGGTTGAAGGCTTGCCCCACCCTAGCCATAGCTCCTTGATATGGCTCCTGATTAATAATCTGTTACATCCTCAAAAGAGGTCATTTTAAGGTAACCCAGTAGAGCTCTCATGACCTCTTGACCTTGTTATATCGCCAAAAAGGAGCTAACTTTTGGTCAAAGGATGGCAGAGTACTTTCCTGTGATTCGCGTATTACCCAGAAACCTCTGGTTTCCTGGAATTCATAATAAAAATTCCAAATCCCCAGCAATAACTTCTCAACCCCACAATTCTTGCTAACACAGCAGAGTAACACTTGGATTCTATACCAGGCCTACTGACCTTTTGCTAATTGCAGAATAAACAGATCTCCAGTTTAGAGGGGACTTCTCCTTTTATGGGCTCCCTGCAGTGTAGGCACTGCTTGAATGGTATTTATTTCTGCCATATTTGCTTTCCAACACTTGTTCAGAGCAGGGGGCAGGTGTCTGGGAATGGAAGAAATAGAGACTGGAATAAGAGGAGAAAAGCAGGTGCCCCAACATCCTGAATGAAGTGCCCAGCTTATTCTTCATAAGAAGCTGAGGATCTTCCTAGGAAGATGTGTGCAAATGAAATTGTATTTAAAAAAACTATCAAGTATTTCTGAGCCCTTACTCTTATGCCTAGCCCTGCCTCCACACAATTCACTGTCCAGTAGGGAAAACAGACACGTAAAAAGTGATAAGCACTGTTACAGACACAAAGGCTGGGGGAAGCCCAGAGCATAGATAACTGTTCTCCACTGGCCAGTGCTAGTGATTGGCCCAGAAATATGGCAGGGAAAGACTGTGGTAGCACCATGAAGATGCTGCCACAGGTTGTGGGGCTCCTTCTCAGTTATGCACGTTTAGAAACTTAATTTTATGTGTTGCTGTAGGACTAATCAGACTCCAAGGGATTGACCCATGATAAATCAAAAAGATATACATTAATATAAATGATAAACTAGGGGCTGGGCGCCATGGCTCATGCCTGTAATCTCAGCACTTTGGGAGACAGAGACAGGCAGATCACTTGAGCCCAGAAGTTTGAGACCAGTCAAAGCAACATGGTGAAACCCCATCTCTACCAAAAATATAAAAATTAGCGAGGCCTGGTGGCACACACCTGTAGTTCAGCTACCTGAAAGGCTGAGGCGGGAAGATCGCTTGAGCCCAGGAGGTCGAGGCTGCAGTGAGCTGTGATGGCGCCACTGCACTCCAGTCTGGGCAACAGAGCAAGACCTTGTCTCAAATAAATAAATAAATAAACTAAAAATGATTTACTATATATTTACTATATGCCAAGAGACATTCTAAGTACTTTACATGAATTATCTCACATTCACGGCAACACTGTGAGTAAAGTAGTATCATCACCTTCATTTTTTAAATAAACAGAGGCTCTGAAAGGTTATGACTTGCCCAAGCTGGTCAAGTTGGGATTCTTATATAAAGTATGTCTGATTCTAACGCCAATGTCCTTAACACCTACACTCACAGCCCTTCATTGCTTTATACTGAAAAACAGAGCTGCTGGCTACTTTGTGCATTCTTTCCCCAAGAAGGAAGATGATGGAAACTGAGTGAGATCCTGAAGATTGTTTAATGAGTGCCAAAATCAGAACAAAGAGCTCAATAAATATTGTACATGAATGAATACTTTAGAGTCCTCAAACTATGCTAGCCTAGTGAATTAGACCCCTTCATCCCTTCACCATAGATCCCAGACATTAAGTTGACCAGTCAGGATACTCTTTCCCCCTCAAAACCCCAATGGTTAAGTTGAACTCTGGGTTGCTGCTTTTTCTGGCCTTAAATACACATAATTGGGCCCTGCTTGAACCCTAGTCTGTGACTAGGATCTTAAATACTATCCTTACTCAGTTTTTGCCAGCTTTTTTCTGAAAGCTGAATCCTGTTCTCCCAAAATCCTACCCCATTGCCCTAGGGTGTTCCATCTACCAGACTGGTCCTCCTAGAACTAATGATACTCAGACTTATACCTGAGTTACCTATGTCCTTTGGACCACTCCACTATCCTAATCAAAGTTCATTAATGTATTGATCTAACTAACCTTTACTGGGTACCTACGATGTTCCAATCTCTGCGCTAGGGGTTTGGGATATAGTTTAAAAACACCAAGGTTTATCCATCAAGGTCTGGACAGGAAACAGATGGCGCACTCAAACTGAGTAATCTGGGGAGCATTTCATAAAGAGCCTATTTAGAAAAGTGTGGGTAGAGTATAGGAACAAGAGATGGGGTCACACCCTAGAGATAGTAACAGCAGGGAGCCATTACCCCTCTAGGCCTGAAGGGCCAAGAAGAGGGAACAGTATGAAGAGAGTGGCTTTATAAGAGCTGTGGTCTTCAGTAGAGGGACACAGCCACTGCCAATACTTGGCCCATCAAGAAAGAGCCTGGGAAATAAACAGTCCAACTGCATTCTCTTCCTACCTACCAATCTCCATTTGGTGCCAAACATAATCAGGGGTCAGAAAGCAAGGGAGCCCATTAATGTAATCCATACAAGTCAGCCTGCAGTGGCACAGGGCAGGCTGAAGAGTGGTTCTGAATATCCAGTAACACTATGCAATGGGATGATTTACTTCCTAGCCCCAATCTGCCCCACTCATGATTCTTTCTACTTCCCCCCTCCTCCTTAACTCATACTGCCAAAGACTCAGCTTGTTATCGTGCCACATGAGTCATCCCAGTCTTAAAATTAAGTGAACTCCCCATAGATCCCATGACTAATTATTCACAAAACCAGATTACAGACCTGAACTTCTGAATCTCAGTCCAAAGTGTTTTATTCTATAGTGCCTTATTCTCTGTAAGGTGGTGAAGTGCTAGTATAAGGCTAATGATGATGATGATGGCTGTCATCTGTTGAATTCTTATGATTTGCCAGAAACTGTAGTAAGTATTTTGCATATAATGCCTCACTCTGAGAATAGTGTGGCTTCCTCAAGTGTCTAATACTCAGGCAGGAAAAAACCTGATTTCCAGGGGTGAAGTGAGAATAAAGACCAACTTCTTAACTTTACAGATAGCAGAACATTTTTATGGGTCCCATTTCCATTCTGCCTCTGTCACCCTTGAATTGCCATGTACCAGATGCAAAGAGGATGTAGTTAACACATTCTAATAATGGGCTCTAGGAAGAGAGCTGCTTTTATGGAACGCCCTCCTGCTGCCACTTTGGCTTCTGTTGCAGAGGCTGCTGAGTGTGCTAAATGCTCTCCAAATGCCCAAGGGGCACCCTCAAGATTTGAACATGCAACCAGAGGAGCTTAATTATGGTTCCTGAGAACTAGAATGATTCCATTTACAGCCGTTAAGTCCTGAAAGGCAAGGTAGGTGTTTGGGGGAAAACTCAAACTGCTCCTAAGGGTCAAAGCCGTTTGTTTCATCAGTGATTTGATATATCCATCTAGCACTACTCCCCACAAAAATTACAGAATCTGGAAGGAACCCAGCGTCTCTACTTGCCAGACCTTCCTTGGGTAGCTGAACATAAGCAGAGTAGGCACTCCCACACATATGCAGAGCAGTTTACCTTTGTTCACCAAATGCGTACCTAACAGTATGTAATCTCCATTAGACTGGAGATTTTTGTCTGCTCCTCTCATCTCCGGTGCTGCATTTCTAGTACCCAGGTGCTTGGTGTTTAGTTGGTGCTCAATAAATACTTGTTAAATGAATAGATCAATGAAGTGGGAGGTTTCCTCTGCTGCCCAAAGACTCCGTAAAAACTCCTGATGTTATCTTTTTTTTTTTGATATGGAATCTCACTCAGTTGTCCAGGTTGGAGTGCAGTGGTACGATCTTGGCTCACTGCAACCTCCGCCTCCCGGGTTCAAGCGATTCTCCTGCCTCAGCCTCCTGAGTAGCTGGGATTACAGGCACGTGCCACCACGCCTGGCTAATTTTTGTATTTTTAGTAGAGGCAGGGCTTCACCGTGTTGGCCAGGCTGGTCTCAAACTCCTGACCTCAGATAATCCACCCGCCTCGACCTCCCAAAGTGTTGGGATTACAGGCGTGAGCCACTGTGCCTGGCCTCCTGATGTTATCTGAATTGGATATTTCTCTGGACCTCCAGAGGATACTGTCCTTCCATTGTCTGTCATACTGGAGTTTAGAAGTTTATCTTTCTCCTAGCATTTTTTCCAATCGTAGTTGAAACGAGCCTTTTCCTAGCATGGGTTCAGACTAAAGCTATTCAGTTAGGTAGAATAAATATCTTTAGAACACTTTTGGCCAGGCGCAGTGGCTCACGCCTGTAATCCCAGCACTTTGGGAAGCTGAGGCAGGTGGATCACCTGAGGACTGGAGTTCGAGACCAGCCTGGTCAATATGGTGAAACCCCAGCTCTACTAAAAGTACAAAAATTAGCCAGGCTTGGTGGTGGGTGCCTGTAATCCCAGCTACTTAGCAGGCTGAGGCAGGAGAATCTCTTGAACCTGAGGGACAGAGATTGCAGTGAGCCGAGATCAGGCCATTGCACTCTAGCCTAGGCAACAAGAGCAAAACTCCGAAAATAAAATAAAATAAAACAGAACACTTTTTAAAATGTAGAGATTTACCTCTTTGCATTTGGATATCTTAGTGTTACAGTTGAGTTTGAGAGACTCTTGGGAACGAGATAACAGGCCTAGGCCTCACTTGACACACAGTGCCAAAGTTAATGTTAACTGTTTCTGTGAACATTAACTATTTCTGCACTAGTGAGCTTTTCATTATTCCACTGTTGCCCCAGCTCCTGACCTTAAGCGGTCTGCCTGTCTCAGCCTCCCAAAGTGCTGGTGGCATGAGCCACCGCACCCGGCAACACAGTAAATATTTTAGGCACCATCTTTTTTTTCTTTTTTAATATACTTCAAGTTCTAGGGTACATGTGCACAATGTGCAGGTTTGATACACAGGTATACATGTGCCATGTTGGTTTGCTGCACCCATCAACTCATCATTTACATTAGGTATTTCTCCTAATGCTATCCCTCCCCAGTCCCCAGCCCCAGCAGACCCGGGTGTGTGATGTTCTCTGCCCTGTGTCCAAGTGATCTTATTGTTCAGTTCCCACTTATGAGTGAGAACATGCGGTGTTTGGTTTTCTGTCCTTGTGATAGTTTGCTGAGAATGATGGTTTCCAGCTTCATCCATGTCCCTGCAAAGGACATGAACTCATCTGTTTTTATGGCTGCATAGTATTCCATGGTGTATATGTGCTACATTTTCTTAATCCAATCTATCACTGATGGACATTTGGGTTGGTTCCAAGTCTTTGCTA
>NW_016820156.1:39438-42839 GCF_001698545.2 Rhinopithecus bieti | reverse complement strand
TTTTTTTTTTTTTGAGACAGGGTGTCTCTCTGTCACCCAGGCTGGAGTGCAGAAGTGTAATCATGGCTCCCTGCAGCCTTGAACTCCTGGGCTCAAGCAATCCTCCCACCTCAACCTCCTGAGTAGCTAGGACCGTAAGTGTGCACTACTACCCCAGCTAATTTATTTTACATTTTTTTGAAAAAACTTGGGGTCTCACTATGTTGGCCAGGCTGGTCTTGAATGCCTGAGCTTGAGTGACCCTCCCACCTCACCTCCCAAAGTGCTGGGATTATAGACATGAGCCACTGTGCCTGGCCTCTAGTATCAATAATAGCATAAATTATGGGACCATTCACAGATAAAGAGAACATGACA
The DNA here is from genome assembly GCF_001698545.2 of Rhinopithecus bieti. Classification (NCBI taxonomy): domain Eukaryota; kingdom Metazoa; phylum Chordata; class Mammalia; order Primates; family Cercopithecidae; genus Rhinopithecus; species Rhinopithecus bieti. Next base: position 42,482 of record NW_016820156.1, on the reverse strand, counting down.
AGTCTCCACAGATTTGAGGAGAACCACACATTTTGTAAGGAACATGGTGAGCTACTATGGGACTTTTGAGTGAAAATGTCAGTAGGGAATTTTCTCTACTCGTGGTGATTAAGCAGAGGGTCATTGGAGCCAGTAGGGTAGAAAGGTATTAAACTGCTTCAGAGCCTTCTCTCGCTTTCATTCATTTAATAAGCATTTACTAGGTGCCAGTGCCAAGGCTGGGTGCAAGGGATACAAAGAAAAGTAAGACAAAGCTCCTGCCTTTAAGGTTCTCACAATCCATAGAGGGAGACAGACAAGTCAATATGCAATAATGCAGTTTGACAAGTGTTATGGTGGATGTATGTACAGTGCTATGAAGACAAGAGAGGAAGGACATCTAATGGAATGAGTATAAAGGAGAAAGGAAGGGAAAGCTTACTGGTAGGGGCAATATGACAGAGAGGTGGAGAACTACAGTGGCCCTGAGAACACCATGCAAGCCTCCAACTATGGCAGGGTTTCTCAACCTTGTCACTATTGACACTTTGGACCAGATTATTCTTGATTATTCTTTGATGTGGGGAGCTGGCCTGTGCATTGTAGGATACTGAGCAGTATCCCTGGCCTCTACTCATTGGATGCCAGGAGCCATCCTCCCCCTACTTGGGACAAGCAAAAGTGTCTCTGGCTGTTGCCAACTGTCCCCTGGGGGGACAAAATCAGCTGGTTGAGAACCACTAAATTACAGGATCATCATTGATCAAGAGCCCCAACTGCTGTGCTCTGAAATTCATCACTGTTTTTGTACAATGCCACACTTTCCATGGGCTATTTCTAGCCAAGGGACTGAGCATAGCAGGGACACTAAGGCAGTACTATTGTGGGGAGATGCAGAGTTTAGCTCAAGGACTTAACCTTACCAAACCTTTCTTTGACTGCATGACAGGCTAGGATGCCCCCACCCACCATTTCTTTCTTCCTTCTTCACCAGGGGTCAGACTTACATCAGTCTGATGGCTGTCTCCGCCTTCTCTGGCTCCCCCAACCATTTGCTCTCATACTGATATTTCCCTTACTGAAATCCTTGAACATTTAATTCCTTTTTGCTTTCTGCTTCTCAGAGGACCCACACTAACATTAGAGGTTAGAATCTGAAATCAGAAACATCAGAATTTAAATCCTGGTTCCCCTTATTAGCTGTGCAGCCTTAAGCAAGTTACCATACTTCTCTAAGCCTCAGTTCACTCATATGTAAAATGAGGGTAATGGCATCCACCTTAGAAGGTTGTTATGAGCATTAAATGAGCTACTGGATTTAAGATATTTAGCATGGTGCTGGATAGCAAGTAAGAGCCCAGGAAGTTCCGACTCTCAGTAAAGGATGGGTATGTGGGGAAAGAGGTGCTATGAGTAGAGTGATACCATGATACACAGGCATGATGGTAAGAAATATTATAGAAAGATTGGAAGGAATGTAAAATATTACAAGCATTTTGGTATTGCTGGAACAAAGTGCAAAGCAGGAAGTGATGAGAGATCATATGAGAGGTAGGCAGGTCCCAAACTGAACAATTCCAACCACTTCAAACTGTTCTTTTCTTTCTTTTTCTTTTCTTTCTTTCTTTTTTTTTTTTTTTTTTTTTTTTTTTTGAGACAGAGTCTAACTCTCTGTCACCCAGGTTGGAGTGCAGTGGCGCAATCTCGGCTCATTGCAACCTCTGCCTCCTGGGTTCAAGCAATTCTCCTGCCTTAATTCTCCTGCCTCAGCTTCCTGAGTAGCTGGGATTATAGGTGCCTGCCACCACACCTGGCTAATTTTTGTATTTTTGGTAGAGACGGGGTTTTACCATGTTGGCCAGGCTGGTCTTGAACTTGTGACCTCAGGTGATCCACCTACCTCGCCTCAGCCTCCCAAAGTGCTGGGATTACAGGTGTGAGCCACTGCGCCTGCCCTCCTTCTACCTTTGTTGAATCCAAGTTATATTATTCTACCCTTTTATCATCTCCTTTGAGCCTTCTTCAACTTCACTACATCTGCCTTTAAGCTGAAAACCCAAACCTTCACACAAAAACCATCCAAATTCTCTAATTCGAATGGGGCTGACTAGTTTGGAGAGAGACTAACGGGCTTGTTGCTTCACAGTTCCTCCCCTCAGGATTCCAATTTATGCAGCCTTGAATGGGGATTACTTGGAGGGAAAAAGATCTAATCGCTACTTGGCCCTTGCCCTGAAAACTCTTTCATTCAATCCAAAAACATTAACAGGGACCACTTTTTCCCTAAGGAGAGTTAATCATTACTCCAACCTCCTACTCTGTGCTCTCCCCTCCCCCCAGCACACACATGCAAGAATCATCATGCCCATGAGCATGAGAATTGAAAATCAAGCGATAATGTGACTGATGTGTGGATGTTGTGCCAGCTAAAGACCTGAATTCAAATCTCAGCTCCACCATTGAAGGGCTATGCAATCTTAGGCAAGTCAGCCTCTAGACCTCAATTTTCTGTTCTATATAATGGGGGCAAGAAATCATGCCCTGGGTGAGAAAGCATTTTGAAAACTACAAAACATTTGACCAGTTATTATTATTCAACTTGTGTCATTTAAGGAGTCTAAAACTACCTCTCTGATGCCTTTCAGAGTGTTCTATGCACTCCCTGATACCCTTGCCCAGGCAACAGATGTGAAGAAATTCAACTGGTCTTATACATAGGCAGAGAAACAGCTGCCCAAAGCTTCTCTGAGTAAAACAAAACAAAACAAAACAAAACAAAAAAATAAGCAGGCCGGGTGCGGTGGCTCATGTCTGTAATCCCAGCACTTTGGGAGGCTGAGGTGGGCAGATCACCTGAGGTCAGGAGTTTGAGACCAGCCTGGTCAACATGGTGAAACCCCGTTTCTACTAACAATACAAAAATTAGCTGGGTGTGGTGGTGGGCGCCTGCAATCCCAGCTACTTGGGAGGCTGAGGCAGGAGAATCGCTTGAACCCAGGAGGTGAAGGTTGCAGTGAGCTGAGATCACGCCATTGCACTCCAGCCTAGGCGACAGATCAAGAGCT
>NW_016820156.1:30113-38049 GCF_001698545.2 Rhinopithecus bieti | reverse complement strand
GACTATAATCAGTCTTTTTCTTCCCACACTCCACTGAAATTGCACTCACCAATGGACTCCTTATTGCAAAACCCAATGGGCATTTTTTTCAGTCCTTAGCTCTCAGATGTATCTGATGCACTGTTCTCTTCTTGTTGCCCAGGCTGGAGTGCAATGGTGTGATCTCGGCTCACTGCAACCTCCACCTCCCGGGTTCAAGCAATTCTCCTGCCTCAGCCTCCCAAGAAGCTAGGATTACAGGCACCCACCACCACACCCGGCTAATGTTTGTATTTTTAGAGACGGGGTTTTACCATGTTGGCCAGGCTGGTTTTTAACTCCTGACCTCAGGTGATCCACCCGCCTCAGCCTCCCAAAGTTCTGAAATTACAGGTGTGAGCCACCGTGTCCGGCCCCTTCCTCATTCTTGAAAACTCTCTCATTGGGCTTCTATAAGACCATACCCTCCTGTTTTTGGTCTTACTTCTCTGGTTCCTCTAGCTCTGTCTCCTCATATCTGCCAATCCTTAAGGTGTTCACTGGGGTGTTCACTGGGTCTGTGTCCTAGGCCCCATTCTTTTCTCACCTGACACATCATCCTGAACACTGTTATCTACTTCCACAGTTTCTAAATGCCATATATAGACTGATAACTCCCCAAAATCTGTATTTATAGCATGGCCTTTTTTTTTTTTTTTCAGATCCCTATATCCAACTTTCTATTCAACATCTAGACTTGAATGTCCCATGGGTACCAACATGCCTGAAGCTGAACTCATCCTCCTTCTTTGATCTCAGAAGATATCACCACCATCAACCCAGCTGCCCAAGTGAAAATTCTGGGAGTCAACCTCTATTCCTTCTTTCTCCCACTTCACATTCAGTCAGTCATCAAGTCCTGCCAATTAATTCTCCTAAAAATTTTTAAAATCCATTCACTTCTCTCCATCCTCATTGCAACTGCCATTCTTATTTCAGGCCCCCAAGTTCAGACCAACTTACTGAACTCCCTGCCTCTAATCTTGCCACCCTCTCTCATCTCCAGTTCAATTGGTCACATTGCAAAAGAATGCCATTGATTTTTTTCCACAGATCTGATCTTATCACTTTTGTTTAAAACACTTCAAAGGCCTTCAAGAAAAAAATTAAACTCTTTAACATGGTTTTCAAGGCCCTTCATAATCAGATCTTGCTTTGACAGTTCTGTGTAATGATTAGACTTGAGCAAGACTGGCTGGGTTCAAATCTCAGCTTTAACGCTTTTAGTAGCTATGTATCTTTGAGCAAGTTAACCTCCCTGTACTTGAGTTTTCTGATCTATAAAATGAAGTAATTACAATGCCTACCTTCCGGGGTTGTTGTTTTTTGTTTGTTTTGTTTTTTTTTTTTTTCTTTACAGAGTCTTACTCTGTCACCCAGGCTGCAGTGCAGTGACTCACTCTTGGCTCACTGCAACCTCCGCCTACCAGGTTCACACGATTCTCCTGCCTTAGCCTCTCACGTAGCTGGGATTACAAGCAGCCGCCACTATGCCTGGCTAATTTTTGTATTTTCAGTAGAGTCAGGGTTTCACCATGTTGGCCAGGCTGGTCTCGAACTCCTGACCTCAAGTGGTCCACCTACCCCGGCCTCCCAAAGTGCTGGGATTATAGGTCTGAGCCACCATGCCCTGCCAAGATTAGCTTTTAGTAGTAGTATTCTCTCTTTAACTTTATCTCTTGCTTCTCTCTCTCTGTCCCCTCCTTCTCTAGCCACATCATATGTTTTTTTTTATTTCTACAGCATGCCATATTCTCTTATTTAACTGTAAAATTCAATGGCTTTTAGTATATTTACAGAATTGTGCATTCATCACCACAATCAATTTTAGAACATTTTCATTACCCCAAAAAGAAGCCTCACACCCCTTAGCCTTAGGCAACCATTAATCTACTTTCTATCTCCAAGGATTTGCCTATTCTGGACTTTTCATATACATGGAATCATACAATATGTGGTCTTTTGTGTCTGACTTCCTTCACTTGGCATAATGTTTTCAAGGTTTATCCATGTTGTAGCATGGATCAATGCTTCATCCGTTTTATGGCTGCACCATGTTCTCTTTCATCGCCCAGCCTTTGTACAGGGAATCCTTCTGTCAGTAATCCATCCCTTTTCTCCACCCCCTACTCACATGATTAAGTCTCATTCAAACTTCAGCCCTGTAGTTTAGATGGAATGACAAGACTTCCTCCTGGAAGCCTTTGATGATCACCCTCTCCCATCCCCATCCCACCTAGAACTGTTTAAGTAAGCTTCCTAGGTGTTCCCCCCAATATCCTGTATGTCCCCTATTGCTTATTTATTTATCTGTCTTTCTCCTCAACTGCTGGCTGAACAACAACTGCAGCCATATTTATATACTGCTCATATCCAGTACCTAGCAGAGGATGTGGCAACCACTAGGCACTCAATTACTTTGCTGAATTATGAAACAGGAACAGAAGGAGCAGGGCCAGCACAGAAAAGAGGAGGCTCAATTGGTAGCAGGCCAATGGAGGTTTTCTGCTGTGCTACCAGACTAAACTTTCTAAAACACTGCTTTCTTCAAGCCATATGTCTTCAAGCGAGATGCTGGGCCTGTTTCTCCTCTAAAAAATGAAGGATCCACCTGAATAATCCCTATAATCCCTTTTCAGCCCCAACACTGATTGCTTACAAGTATATGTTTAATTAGTCCCATAATTATGAAGGAGAGTCAAAAGGATGCCAAGTGCATTGAAATACATTTCTCTCAAATTAATGCATAATAACAGTGTACAAAATAGGACATTTTTCCCTTAAAGTATTAGCAATATGGGCTAACTGGGGTCAAATAAACAAAAAAAATGATGTCTTACATGACAATAGTAAAGGAATACAGCTTCCATCAACTAGAAGCTTTTGAATCCTCTTTTAATCAGTTCAATCTTGATAATTGATTGAAATATTAGCAGTAGGTGCCTCTTCATTTATCAGTTTTTAAAGGCTTGAATTAATTTCCCTACACTGGCCTGTCTTTGTAAGATGGAATAGAAAGTAGGAGGCACCACTCCCTCTCAGAGTAGCACTTTCCAGCTCTAGATCTGGACTGCTCTCCTAGAGAAGGGCCGGAACCAAAAAAGATAGGCAGAAAAAAAAAAAAGAAAAAAAAAAGAATCGCAATATAACTCTATATATACCACTCTAGGGATTCAGTAACAGTAACTCCCATTTATCAAACACTGTATTGACCCTTTATATCATCTCATAAAATGTTCCTAACAATTCCATGGGGTATTATTATTTTCATTTTATAAATAAGGAAAGTGAGCCACAGAGATTGAGCAATCACCCACGGTCATGTGACTAGTAAATGGTAGAGCCAGGATTTAAACCAGTGAGGTCTGAATACAGAGGTGAAGCCTATATTGGTACAGTATACATGCCTCCCATTATTTAACAATTATTCACTTATATATATTTCTCTCCCACTGTTCTATGAACTCCTTTTGGGTTTGTGCCACCAGCATCTAGCCTAATGCTTGGCACATTGATTCATTCATCCCTTCAAAACAGATTTATCCAATGTATACCGTGTGCTAACACTGGTTATGAGCACCTGGGCATACAGCAGTGAACAAGGCAGTTAAGATTCCCTGGCCTAGTAAAGCTTACAACTAGGTGAAAGAGACAGACAAGGCCAGGTGCAGTGGCTCATGCCTATAATACTAACACTTTGGGAGGCCGAGATGGGGTGATTGCTTGCAGTCAGGAGTTCCAGACCAGCCTTGGGAACACGGTGAAACCCTGTCTCTACAAAAAGTACAAAAATCAGCCAGGTGTGGTGGCTCACACCTGTGGTCTCAGCTACTTGGGAGGCTGAGGTAGGAGGATTGCTTGAGTCTCAGAGTTAAAGGCTGTGGTGAGCCATGATTGTGGCACTGCACTCCAACCTGGGTGACAGAGCAAGACCTGGTTGCTGAAAAAAGAGAGAAGAAAACAAGAATTTCTATGAAGAAAAGAAAGCGAAAAGAATGAGATTGAGAATAGCTTGGGGTTGGGGGCAGTGCTTTGTTAGGCTAAGGTGCTCAGGGAAGGCTTCTGCAAGTAGGTGACAATTCATTTGAGCTGAGACCTAAACTATGAGAAACAACCAACCATGAGAAAGTCAGAGGAAGCATGTTTCAGGCAGAGGTACTAGAAAGTACAAAGGTGGGAAAGGGTTTGGCAGGCTTAAGGATCAAAAAGAAGACGAATGTAGGTGGGGCATAGGAAGTGAAGGGGCCTATGGGAGGTATCAGATCTTATAGGGCCTTATAGGCCATGGGTACCTCCTATTATAATTACACTTAAAACTGGGACTGCTGCCCCCTACTGATTCATAACAAGAGCCAGGGTGGGAGAAATATGTTTTGAAGGGGAGACTCAGAGGCAGGATGCCTGAGCTTTGGGAAGAAAAGCATGGGCCTTCCTTGCACCTGCTTCCTCTTCCCCTGGGAATCCCTTCCTTTGTAGGCTACTCCCATTTTTTTTTAACCCTTCTTCTTCTTCCTCCTCTCCCTTCTCCTCCTCCTCCTTTTCTTCCTCCCCAACCCCCACATCTCTAAAACAATTTAAGCACACAGGCCATTTCCCATCAACTCCTCCCGGGACCATGAGACAGCCAATCTATGCCTTAAGCCTCTAATGCCAAAACCTTTGAGCCAGATAAGAGGAGGGAGCTGTGGTGATAGTGGCAGCAGCCATGTTGTCCCAGCTTGAGCTCAAAGCTCAAAGGCTTCTTCTGTCCGACCCCTGAAGGGAGTCAGGCGATTTTGGCTTAGTTAATACAAGCAGTCTGGAGAGCTGAGCTACCTAACTACTGTGACGAACAGAAAGGAAAACAAGACTCAGAAAAAGCCAACACCAGAGAACAAGAATTACAAGCACGCATCGGCACCCGCAGCACACAGGCTGGGTGGAGGACTCCCAACGTAACATATGCACAGGTTTCAGAGCATAGCAGAATACCTTTGCCTCTCCGGAAAGCTAGTTGCAACACTTCTTACTCCCTACTGCCCCACTGTGGAGAAATGCTTTGGGAAAAGGTTGACATGAGCGACTTGTGGAGGAGCATTCACTGCCATACTCTTTTGACTTTGGACTCCTGGCAGTTCTCATTCCCTTTTTCCTCCAGCATCTATCAAGCTCAGAGAAGGAGGCTTTTGACACACATACAACGACGTGGTCTTTACCTCTCCTTATTAAAATTTAAGGCCAATAAAATAAACTAAACATTGAACTTAACCTTTTCCAAAATGGCAAAAGTCGCGCAGGAAAATAGGAGGAAGGAAATAATAAAGATAAAAGCAAAATAAATAAATTAGAGGTTGTAAAAACAATAGAATTAATAAATAAATTCAAGAGCTGGCTGCTTGAAAGGGCTAATAAAGTAGATAAAACTCTGGCAAATCTATGTAAGAAAAATACATAAAATTAGAAATGAGAAAGGGGATATAACAACCAGTATAAACAATATTTTTTAATTGTAAGAAAATGCTATGCACAATTGTATGCTAATAAATTTTTAAAATATAGTGCAATAGATCCTTTTGTCTACAAAATGTAAAATACTAAAATTCATACCACAAGTAGAAAAGCTGATAAATTAATAACTGAAGAATAAATTCAGAAACTGTCACACAAAGTTCCTAAACCTAATGATAAGTAATTTTAAACCTTCAAAGGAGAAAACATAGAAAAAGTTAAGCATGTGCCTTTCATCCCACGAAACAAATATGGTCCTGATCCCCAAACCTGATAAACATAAAACATGAAAACCGGAGACCAAATGTAGACTATATTATAGTTGACAGATCCAAAAAATTTAGCCTAAATACAAGCAAACATAGTTTAGCAAAGCTTGAACAGAGCAAAACATCACAATCAAAAAGAATTAATCCTCGGAAAGCAGCAATGGTTCAGCCTAAAGCAGTCTACTAGTATAATGCTAACCATAGGTTAAATCAGTCCTTCTCAACATTTTTGTGGCATACATAGAAAATGAGACTGGGTGCGGTGGCACACGCCTGCAATCCCCGGCAATTAGGAAGGCCGAGACGGGCAGATGGCTTGAGTCCAGGTGTTTGATACCAGCCTGGGCGACATGGTGAAACCCTGTCTCTGCAAAAAATATACAAATTAGCCGAGAGTAGTGGCTTGTGCCCATTGTCCTAGCTACTCAGGGGCACTAAGGTGGGAGGATCACTTAAGCCCAGGGGTCGAGGCTGCAGTGAGCCATGACTCTGCCATTGCACTCCAGCCTGGGAGACAGATCGAGATCCTGCCTCAAGAGGAAAAAAAAAAGAAAGAAAATAAAAATATTTGTAAGGGCCACTGAGGTATGAAAATGAGGCTGTTCTTAGCTGGAGGTGGAGAGAAGGGTTTCTGGCTGTCCCAAGCCCACTGGCCACCCTAATAGTTGAGGGGATGGATATATTGGCAGATCTATAACCAGGTATGCTATTCACAGTGTTTACAAGTGGCAAAGCACAGGAATGGACCAAAGACGCTGGGCAGCAGCATTATATCAGGGTCCTGATGGTCTCCTGCAGTGCCAGGTGTTATCACTTTAGCTGGTGGATTCTGGGAGTGTGTCCCAGGGAATAGCTGGGTCAGTGAGAGGGCACGCTCAGGGCAATAGTGATTTACTATGGAAGTATTTCAGTATTTTAAGGGTGTAGCTGTTCTGGTGTGTACCTGCTGAATATCAGCACTGCCTGCAACCCCGACTCAATCTGTCAGCGGCATCAGTTAGGAAGCTCTTGGTTAAACTGCATTCTGTCTGTTTTAACATTTGTCATGCTGTATTGTCATGGTTGCCATCTTGTCCTTCTTTTGACTAGCCTGTAACACTATTCATCCTCATCTCTCCAGCACTCTCACGCAGTATCTGACACACTGTAGAAGCTTAATAAATGTTTGCCCGATGTATCAAGAATCATTTCCAAGAGATATCTAAAAGAGCAAATCATAACATTGAATACACACTCTGTAAAATTAGGGATGGAAGGATAAGCATGATAAGGATATCCATGAAAATAATAAGGATAACATGATTAAGAACATTGATTTAAAACACAAGGCAAAATTATATGTAACTAAAGAAATATTAATGACCAGGCTTGGTGGCTCACACATGTAATCCTAGCATTTTGAGAGGCCAAGGTAGGAGGATCACCTGAACTCAGGAGTTCAAGACAAGCATGGGCAACATGGTGAAACCTCATCTCTCAAAAAAAAAAAAAAAAAAAAAAAAAAAAAAAATTAGCTGGGCATTGTGGTGCATGCCTGAAGTCCCAGGGTCCTGATGGTCTCCTGCTGTGCTAGGTGTTATCACTTTAGTTGGTGGATTCTGGGAGTGTGTCCCAGGGAATAGCTGGGTCAGTGAGAGGGCACTCAGTGTGCCCAGGAGGCTGAGGTGGTTGGATCGCCTGAGCCCAGATCAAGGCTGCAGTGAGCCATGTTCCCACCATTGCACTCCAGCCTGGGCAACAGAGTGAGACCCTGTATCAACAAAAGAAAGAAAGAAGAAAGAAGAGAAAAGAAAAGAAAAGGAAAGAAGAAAGGCTAGGCGCGGTGGCTCATGCCTCTAATCCCAGCACTTTGGGAGGCCGAGGTGGGCAGATCACGAGGTCAGGAGTTCAAGACCAGCCTGACCAACATAGTGAAACCCCGTCTCTACTAAAAATACAAAAATTAGCCAGGTGTGGTGGTGTGTGCCTGTAACCCCAGCTACTCAGGAGGCTGAGGCAGGAGAATCGCTTGAACCCGGGAAGTGGAGGTTGCAGTGAGCCGAGATTGCGCCACTGCACTCCAGCCTAGGTGACAGAGTGAGACTCCATCTCAACGAAAAAAAGAAAGAAAGAAAGAAAGAAAGAAAACATTTCTTTCTTTAAAAAAGGAAGCAAAATAGACA
>NW_016820156.1:22636-25460 GCF_001698545.2 Rhinopithecus bieti | reverse complement strand
TGTCATCTACATTAGGTATTTCTTCTAATGCTATCCCTCCCCTAGCCCCCCACCCCCCAACAGACCCCAGTGTGTGATGTTCCACTCCCTATGTCCATGTGTTCTCATTGTTTAACTCCCACTTATGCGTGAGAACATGTGGTGTTTGGTTTTCTGTTCTTGTGATAGTTTGCTGAGAATGATGGTTTCCAGCTTCATTCATGTCCCTGCAAAGGATATGAAGTCATCCTTTTTTATGGCTACATAGTATTCCATGGTGTATATGTGCCACATTTTCCTTATCCAGTCTATTATTATTAATATTGTATATTTTATTTGACATTCTTAAAAGGGACACTTCAAAGTATACAGTAGGGATGCTGTCTCCTCTAAACTCTGCTCAAAACATAGAGAGTTGAAAGGCTCTAGTTTCTCCCCTGATAACATCCTGCCAGAGCTCATCAGAATATAGCAAGATCCTTGTACTTGGCTCAGTTAGGCCCCGTCACTCATATCTCAACTCCCTTTTCCTTAAGAGACAAGAATGTAATCCAAAGGCCTTGGTAAGTTTTGATTCTGCTTTCTCCATCTTTTCTCAAGGCTTTCTCTTCTCAGGATGAATTTTCTCCTTTTTCTAATCACTTTTAATATTCCTACCCTTTTTATTTGCTTTATAAGCCTGTCTGCTTTTTTGGCTGATGGAGGTCACTGAAACTGACTAAATCACCCCAAGACAGTCATTCCCCCCACACAGGCTGGGCTTCTGCGAGATTGGAGGGGGTTCACAAATAAAACACAGAGCATTAAAAGCATGGGCTAGCTGAGTGACCATGGATTTAATCCTGGAATCGGCTCAGGAAGATATAGATTCAACCATTCTCCACTGGATAACCTGAAAAAAAGAGCAAAATTAGCCCTCACTCATGGAGGAGCCCCAAACGGTTTAAAGCACTTCATATTACAAAATAAATCCCCATACACTACATGCGGAATAATACGAACTACAACAAAAGAAAAATTTTAGCCTTGGGATGATGTCAAAATCCTGCTTTAGCTCTTTTTACATGGCTTGTAAAAGACTATGTAATGTAACGGTTGAGAGCAAGGACTTGAGTATGGGCTCTGCCACTTAACTAACTGGGTAACTGGATAAATTACTTCAGGTTCACTATACCTTGGCTTTCTTATTTGTAAAATGAGGTAATAATAGAAACTATATCATAGAGTTGCTGTGAAGATTAAATAAGGTAATATGTATAAGATGGCGGATACACTGTTAACAATAATTACTCATCAAACCCAGCCTCCCCTACCAGAAACCCTATGGTTGCTTCTGTCATTCTTTCCTGCACTGATTTGATTGCTTGTCCTTTTGTCACAGGCCGTTTCACTGCTGATTCCCTCCCTCCTTTCCTTCTTCTTTGACTCTTCTTATAGCCTCTTCAAACTTCCCCTCCCTGCAAAATGCCCTTTTGCAAGCTGCTGTTAAAGCACCAGAGTGTCGTCTCAGTGTTTTTCCCCATCCCAAGATCCAAGATTGCTTTCTTTTCCAGGAGCTCCAGCCTTATTAATAAAAAATAGCCAAATCCAGGGCACAGGGTGTGTGCTGCAGAGATTTTCAGATGTAAAATAACAGCTGTTCTACCACAACTGTTGTTTTTGAGAAATTCAAACTGTTCAGACTAGACTCATGCCAAAAGGAATTCTTTCAGACCACTGAGTATGCCCTAATTAATTTCTAGACTGGGTCTAACTTCATCAGTGATCTGGAGGTTTAGGAAATCTTCATTTATCTTACTTTATACTTCTTTGCTGTCTTCTCCCAACCTTCCTATGTCCTCATACCAGCTATCACTACATAAGGATGCCATCTGTTCTTCAAATCTCTTCCATAAAGACTTCTAATATTTGCCTTCAGATTTTGTTCTTTGTTTTCAACTACCCCCAAGTCCCTAAGCAGTTAAAAATAGCCAATCAAGACTTTCAGACTAAAGAACTAAATCAAATATCAAAAACAGTTAGGGAAAATATATATCAAGCAGTTCAGGTTAAACAAGTTCCATAAACTTAATACAACCTTCACAATATTGCCTAGGTCAATGAGCATGAGATCACAAATTCTTTTAAGGCCAAACAAGATACCCATTCCTCTCAAAATAGATTCATGGGTACAGCTGCAATACAGGTACAGGGGCTACATATTTCAATGACACTTTCATGTTCACATTACATTCTGAATACTACCCAGTATCATTACAAGTCATTCCCAGCCATCATTGGCAAAACTTCAGAATCAGATCCAAATACAAGAAGCAGAAAGCACTAAATTATGGACAAGCAATCATCTAGCATTTTTCAGTAAAATCTGCTGCATCCTATGAACATTATTAGACTATGAGTTTCAAGATAGCAAGGATTTTTGTCTGTTTTGTTCACTGTCGTGCTCCTAGGACCTAGCACACATAGGAGGCATTCAACAAATATTTGTTGAGTGAAAGAATGACAGCCTCCTCAATTTTACACTCTGGGGTGCTACATCTTCCCCTGCCACTATCACAGAAATTAAAATAAAATATTCTTTCTGGCCAGGCACGGTGGCTCACGCCTGTAATCCCAGCACTTCGGGAGGCCGAGGCGGGCAGATCACCTGAAGTCAGGAGTCCAAGACCATCCTGGTCAACGTGTTGAAACCCTGTCTCTACTAAAAACAAAAAATTAGCCAGGTATGGTGGCAGGGGCCGGTAATCCCAGCTACTTGGGAGTCTGAGGCAAGAGAATCACTTGAGCCCAGGAGGTAGAGGTTGCAGTGACCTGAGATTGCACCATTGCACTCCAGCCTGGAGAT
>NW_016820156.1:16338-21521 GCF_001698545.2 Rhinopithecus bieti | reverse complement strand
TTTTTTTTTTTTTTTTTTTAAGATACAGGGTATTACTCTGTTGCCCAGGCTTGTCTTTAGCTCCTGGGCTCAAGCAATCTTCCTGCCTTAGCCTCGCCAAGTAGCTGGGATCACAGGCATGAGCCACCACACCTAGGCTGATTAGCTATTCTAAATTACACTATTGACATAAGCAAACCTCTGTATAATAAAATCTAAAATCCTGTAATGGCCTACAAAGATCTGTATAATTTGGTTTCCTGGTTCCTCTGACCTTGTCTCTTTCTCTACTCACTCTGCTGCAACCATGCTGGCCTCCTTGCTGTTCCTTCAACATATCATGCAAGCTCTTTCTTCTGGGCCTTTGCACTTGCTATTTTCCTCTGCCCCAAATGCTCTTCATCCAGGTAGCTACATGCTCAAATGTTCCTTACCAGCCTATTTGCAATAGCAACACCTCCACCCAGTACTCCCTGACCTCATTTTGATAACTATTTTTCTTGAACTATAGTATCTATCATCATCTAACCTACCATAAATTTACTTGTTTATTTATTTTTTATATATTGACCTTACTAGAATTTAAGCACAATAAAGGCAGGACATTTTTTTAAATTGCTATATGCCTGGGACCTGAAACTAAACCTGGCATGAGCTCAATAGATATTTGCTAAGTTAATGAATGAACAAAAATGCTGAAATAAGTGGGAAACTCTGCCCTACGAAAAAAATGCATCAACTATGATAGGCAAAGTTTTAATGGCTAGTCTGTATAAAGAGTTTATTTGAATTTATTTTTAAAATGTCATCAAGACTAGGCTTATAGTAGACATTCAAGAAAAATTTGTTCAATGAATAAATGAACAAATAAATGAGCATATAAATGGATAAAGGACATGAACAGTCAATTCATATGAGAAAATAAAAATAGGAAGCAAACATATGGGCAAGTATTCAACTAAAACAAGATTAAGGCAATAATAAGGTCTTTATTGAATTAGCAATTTAAAATACTTAATGAAGAAGTTTCAATTCAACTAATAGCAATATAAATTCATAGAACTCTTTAAAAAATATGTCAGTATGCTTCTGCTTAGAAGTAACAGGATGCCCAATTTAAATTGACTCAAACAAAGGGGATTTATTGAATCTTGTAACTAAGGGATTTGAGTAAGGAGGATTCAAGGCACAATTTAATCCTGGTTCTAGCTCTGTTTCCTTGTAACTCCTTCAGCTCTGCCTGCCTCTTTGTGTTCCCTTCACCCTCACATTGCCACCCTCATTGTTGCAAAATGGCTGCTAAAGCAACTTTTCTCTTCCTCTTGAACATCCTGGGGAAAAGATTATGCTGCCTTCTAAAACCAGGAAAGAAGCTCTGGGCTCCACACTGACTAGGCCACCACTGAACAAATTTCTTTGACCAGGGGAATACTATATGCTGAACAGCTTAAGCCTGGGTCACCGCAACCAAATACTATGGCAAAGGAATAGATTGCCCAGATTTGCTAAGACTAAGGAGGGCTCATGATTGGAGGTGGCAGTGGTGGAATCAATTCCACCCATCAAATGGCTGTGATATGGTTTGGCTGTGTCCCCATCTAAATCTCATCTTGAATTGTAGCTCTCATAATTCCCACATGTTGTAGGAGGGACACGGTGGGAGAAGATAATTAAATCATGGGAGGGCAGTTTCTCCCATACTATTCTCGTGGTAGTGAATAAGTCTTACGAGATCTGATAGTTTTATAAGGGGTTTCCCCCTTTCACTTGGCTCTCATTCTCTCTTGCCTGCCACCATGTAAGATGTGACTTTGCTCCTTATTTGCCTTCTGCCATCATTGTGAGGCCTCCCTAGCCATGTGGAACTGTGAGTCCATTAAACTTCTTTCCTTTATAAATTACCCAGTCTCGGGTATATCTTTATTAACAGGGTGAGAATGGACTAATACAGGCTGCTTGGGAGATATGTCCACTGCAGAAAGCAATTTGGATATACCTATCAAGAGCCTTTAACCTAGTAATTACCCTCTGAGAATTTATCTTAAGGAACAGATTCAAATGAAGTAATGCTATATGCATCAATTTTTACTTTATCTCTGCATTATATGAATAATTTTATTACCTATAACAATAAACACTGTAAAAACTTAAATGCACAAATACTGACAGATATTTTTAAAGTATGTTATGTAAATCAACATTCCATGGATTATGATATAACTATTAAGAGTAATAATTATAAAAAATATATAATGACAGGAGGATATATATACATTATATTTTATATTATGATATATAGTAATCATAATATAATCTGTAATCATATAAAATTCTGGTATACTAATCCTGGAATGGAACTTGAAGAGATGAAAACTGTCATATTTAGGCAGGGGAATTAAGGGTCATTACTTTCCCTTCTAAAATTGACTTTAATCTTTTACAGTATTTACAATAAATTTTAAAATCAAAGGGTTACAATCCAAAGACAACTGAGAAATTTCTGAGAAGTATGTGTGCTCTAAGAATAAAATCAAATTCTCAGGGCTCGGTGCAGTGGCTCACACCTGTAATCCCAGCACTTTGGGAGGCCGACGTGGAATGTCAACTTGAGGTTAGGAGTTCGAGACAAGCCTGGTCAAAATGGTAAAACCTTGTCTCCACTTAAAAAAAAAAATTAGATTTTAGGCTAAACCAACAGTTCTGTAAAGCCCTGGGCAAAGCTGGCTTTCAACATGCCTGCCTCTCATCATCACCAAAGCTTCCATTTCTTTCTTGGTTTTCTTTTCCCACTTTGGCATCTCCTCCTCCACTGATCTCCATGTTTATTAGAACCTCCAGTCATTATGAGAAAGATCTTAGAAACTCACTTACACTGAACTTCCTTGGTAAGAGAACTTAGAGAGAGAAGTCAGGTAGGGGTGGCAAATTTTAACCCAAAGAAATAAATAGATGAGAATAGATATTTTGATCCAGTTCAATCTCAGGGCTGGAAAAGGACAGGCCAGTTTGGAAATGGAAGAGAAGAAAAGAGACAGTATCTGTCATGTGCCTATTAATATCTAAAAATGTATTTAATTACTAAATTCAAAGCATTGTGATAGATATAAATATGAGTAAAAATTACAGACTAAAAAAAGATAAGCCATGTACGCAAACAACTATAATAAAATGATGAAAATAAGTACCATGAATGGGATTAAATGATATGGAAAATAAAAAACAGAATATTATTTTTAGCTGTTGATATTAGGAGAGGTGTCATGAAGAAGGTGATAGTACTTCTAGAGCTTGAAAGATAAGAAAGGTTTTAGTATGTATAGAAAGGGAATCAGGATTCCAGGCAAGGGCAACTGCATGGAAAATTCACTGAGGTGTATATAAGAATAGCAAGTACTAAATTTCAGATAATCTAAGACATCCATGATTATAAGACACATTGCTACTTTATGTAACACTAAGAAAAGATAAAGACTGCCAATTAAACAGTAACTCAATGCTTTCCATTCACTCAGAATTTTATTCTATATTTATTGAAAGAGTTCTTTTAGACTTTAGACATAGACAAAGCAAAATAAACTTATTATGATATTTCTAAAACTTCCTAAAACATCTAACCACAGCCTATCTTACCTATCTTATTTTCCATTAGTCATTCCTTGAACATATAAATAGGGAGACTGGTTTAAAAAACTGTCATAATAAATGTCAGGGACCTGGGGAAAGAAAGGAAAAGGGGGACAATTGAAAATGTTTTATTTATTTTTAAAANAAAGAAAGAAAACATTTCTTTCTTTAAAAAAGGAAGCAAAATAGACATCTTCTATCATTTTAATAGCATTTTGAACTTCTGGTCAATTCAATAAGATATGAAAAGAAATAAGATATAAGTATTAAATAAATTACCATGGAAAATACAAAAAAAATTTAAGAATGAATGTGTCAATAGAGGTATGGTATCCATGTAAAGAAAACTACAAAACTATTGGAAGATGTAACAAAAAGCCTTCACTCTCACCCATATATGTGTGTTTTGTATAACTATTGATATAGTGTGTGATTTTCTGGAATCTTTGTCAAATTATAACTGTAGAGAAAGGCCACACTTATGTGGGTGAAGCATGGATGGACTCTCCCTGGAAAACAGTAATTATTCCAGATTATCAATCATTTTGAACAAAAAAGACAGGATCTTAAGTTGGCAAGAAATGAATTGCTTGTGTTTCTCTAAGTCTAGCTGTCTTGGATTCAGACATCGGGGGATTCATAAATTCTCACCTTAGGCTCCTGGGTGGTGGTGGGTTGCTAAGATGATATCCACCTGGTGGAAATAGGTAGAGACCTAGATAAGATGGGGTTCCAAAAAGCAAGACTTACATTATAAAGCAGTTTTCTGGTTTCGTATTTTTCTCTGTGTTTATTTACTGTTATTCCCTAGTCTCTAGAACAATATTGTCCAATGTTCCAGTCTTACCTCAACTATACTAAAAGGTACTCAGGAAAGGTTACTGTGTCTACATTTAGGCCAAAGTGCTGAAGGGAGGGTGGGACCTCTTTCTTCACTGGTAGGCATAAGTGAGGTTGTCAGTAATTATTAATAATTGAGTGCCTGAGCCAGGTACAGCATTGCTTTACACACATTATCTCATTCAACCCTCTCAACAACCTGGTGAGGTAGGCACTTTTATTTCTCACCTCCACTTACAAGTGAGAAACTTGAAGCTAAAAGAGGTGTACTGGTTTATCCAACATTACACAGCAAGGAAAATGGCAGAAGTTGAATAGAAATGCAGCTCTGTCCAACTCCGAACTCCGTGTTCTTAACCACTAGCGACTCCAAGAGACCCCAGGGGGAGAAAATTCTAGGGGACAGGAGTTAAGGGTTCTAGATTTAATTTACTTACCAAAGGTAGAAGTTTTCCTTTCAGGAGATATAAAAGACACATTCAATAAATAAAATTCATGCCATGTTCATAGATGGAATGCTAAATATTAAAGATATCAATTTTCCTTGAGTCAATTTATCATTTTTTTCAGCACCATATCCCAGGGTAAAAATAACTCCAGAGAGGCAGAAAATCTAGGTTACTTATGAAAAGAAAATCCTTAGGTAATTTTTTTTATTATACTTTAAGTTCTGGGGTACATGTGCAGAACATGCAGTTTTGTTACATAGTTATACATGTGCCGTGGTGGTTTGCTGCACC
>NW_016820156.1:9903-13472 GCF_001698545.2 Rhinopithecus bieti | reverse complement strand
CCTGTAATCCCAGCACTTCGGGAGGCCGAGGCGGGCAGATCACCTGAAGGCAGGAATCCAAGACCATCCTGGTCAACGTGTTGAAACCCTGTCTCTACTAAAAACACAAAAAATTAGCCAGGTATGGTGGCAGGGGCCGGTAATCCCAGCTACTTGGGAGTCTGAGGCAAGAGAATCACTTGAACCCAGGAGGTAGAGGTTGCAGTGAGCTGAGATTGCACCATTGCACTCCAGCCCAGGCAACAAGAGTGAAACTCCATCTTAAATAAATAAATAAATAAATAAATAAATAAATATAAAATTGAGAATTCGTCTGGGTACGGTGGCTCATGCCTGTAATCCCAGCACTTTGGGAGGCAGAGGTGGGCTGACCACCTGAGGTCAGGAGTTCGAGACCAGCCTGGCCAACATGGTGAAACCCTGGCTCTACTAAAGACACAAAAATTAGCCAGGCACGGTGGCACACACCAATAGTCCCAGCTACTTAGGAGGCTGAGGTAGAAGAATCCCTTTAACCCAGGAGGTAGAGGTTGCAGTGAGCCAAGATTGCGCCATTACACTCCAGCCTGATTAACAAGAGTGAAACTTTGTTTCAAAAAAAATTGAAAATTAAAAGACGGAAACAAAGAGAATACACGTGCATTATGTCTTTGAAAAGGTGATGTATATCAGGAAAATGTATTTAGTTAAATGCTGTGTCCCCCAGGCTGGAGTGCAGTGGCACCATCATAGCTCACCACAGCCTCGACCTGCTAGGCTCAGGCTATCCTCCCACCTCAGCCTCCTGAGTAGCTAGGACCATAGGTGCATGCCACCATGCCCAGCTAGTTTTTGTGGCTTTTCTTTTCTTTTTTTTTTTTTCTTTGGTAGAGATTGAGTGTCACTATGTTGCCCAGGTTAGTCTCTAAATCCTAGGCTCAAGCAATCCTCCCACCTTGGCCTCACAAAGTGCTGGAATTACAGGTATGATCCATTGCACCCAGCCCATGAAAAGAAATTTCAAAGGACATGATTAACTGTTATCCCTTTTTTTTTTTTTTTTTTTAAGATACAGGGTATTACTCTGTTGCCCAGGCTTGTCTTTAGCTCCTGGGCTCAAGCAATCTTCCTGCCTTAGCCTCGCCAAGTAGCTGGGATCACAGGCATGAGCCACCACACCTAGGCTGATTAGCTATTCTAAATTACACTATTGACATAAGCAAACCTCTGTATAATAAAATCTAAAATCCTGTAATGGCCTACAAAGATCTGTATAATTTGGTTTCCTGGTTCCTCTGACCTTGTCTCTTTCTCTACTCACTCTGCTGCAACCATGCTGGCCTCCTTGCTGTTCCTTCAACATATCATGCAAGCTCTTTCTTCTGGGCCTTTGCACTTGCTATTTTCCTCTGCCCCAAATGCTCTTCATCCAGGTAGCTACATGCTCAAATGTTCCTTACCAGCCTATTTGCAATAGCAACACCTCCACCCAGTACTCCCTGACCTCATTTTGATAACTATTTTCTTGAACTATAGTATCTATCATCATCTAACCTACCATAAATTTACTTGTTTATTTATTTTTTATATATTGACCTTACTAGAATTTAAGCACAATAAAGGCAGGACATTTTTTTAAATTGCTATATGCCTGGGACCTGAAACTAAACCTGGCATGAGCTCAATAGATATTTGCTAAGTTAATGAATGAACAAAATGCTGAAATAAGTGGGAAACTCTGCCCTACGAAAAAAATGCATCAACTATGATAGGCAAAGTTTTAATGGCTAGTCTGTATAAAGAGTTTATTTGAATTTATTTTAAAATGTCATCAAGACTAGGCTTATAGTAGACATTCAAGAAAATTTGTTCAATGAATAAATGAACAAATAAATGAGCATATAAATGGATAAAGGACATGAACAGTCAATTCATATGAGAAAATAAAATAGGAAGCAAACATATGGGCAAGTATTCAACTAAAACAAGATTAAGGCAATAATAAGGTCTTTATTGAATTAGCAATTTAAAATACTTAATGAAGAAGTTTCAATTCAACTAATAGCAATATAAATTCATAGAACTCTTTAAAAAATATGTCAGTATGCTTCTGCTTAGAAGTAACAGGATGCCCAATTTAAATTGACTCAAACAAAGGGGATTTATTGAATCTTGTAACTAAGGGATTTGAGTAAGGAGGATTCAAGGCACAATTTAATCCTGGTTCTAGCTCTGTTTCCTTGTAACTCCTTCAGCTCTGCCTGCCTCTTTGTGTTCCCTTCACCCTCACATTGCCACCCTCATTGTTGCAAAATGGCTGCTAAAGCAACTTTTCTCTTCCTCTTGAACATCCTGGGGAAAAGATTATGCTGCCTTCTAAAACCAGGAAAGAAGCTCTGGGCTCCACACTGACTAGGCCACCACTGAACAAATTTCTTTGACCAGGGGAATACTATATGCTGAACAGCTTAAGCCTGGGTCACCGCAACCAAATACTATGGCAAAGGAATAGATTGCCCAGATTTGCTAAGACTAAGGAGGGCTCATGATTGGAGGTGGCAGTGGTGGAATCAATTCCACCCATCAAATGGCTGTGATATGGTTTGGCTGTGTCCCCATCTAAATCTCATCTTGAATTGTAGCTCTCATAATTCCCACATGTTGTAGGAGGGACACGGTGGGAGAAGATAATTAAATCATGGGAGGGCAGTTTCTCCCATACTATTCTCGTGGTAGTGAATAAGTCTTACGAGATCTGATAGTTTTATAAGGGGTTTCCCCTTTCACTTGGCTCTCATTCTCTCTTGCCTGCCACCATGTAAGATGTGACTTTGCTCCTTATTTGCCTTCTGCCATCATTGTGAGGCCTCCCTAGCCATGTGGAACTGTGAGTCCATTAAACTTCTTTCCTTTATAAATTACCCAGTCTCGGGTATATCTTTATTAACAGGGTGAGAATGGACTAATACAGGCTGCTTGGGAGATATGTCCACTGCAGAAAGCAATTTGGATATACCTATCAAGAGCCTTTAACCTAGTAATTACCCTCTGAGAATTTATCTTAAGGAACAGATTCAAATGAAGTAATGCTATATGCATCAATTTTACTTTATCTCTGCATTATATGAATAATTTTATTACCTATAACAATAAACA
Organism: Rhinopithecus bieti; assembly: GCF_001698545.2. Lineage (NCBI taxonomy): Eukaryota > Metazoa > Chordata > Mammalia > Primates > Cercopithecidae > Rhinopithecus > Rhinopithecus bieti. The sequence continues at coordinate 10,337 of NW_016820156.1, read as the reverse complement.
CTGTAAAACTTAAATGCACAAATACTGACAGATATTTTAAAGTATGTTATGTAAATCAACATTCCATGGATTATGATATAACTATTAAGAGTAATAATTATAAAAAATATATAATGACAGGAGGATATATATACATTATATTTTATATTATGATATATAGTAATCATAATATAATCTGTAATCATATAAAATTCTGGTATACTAATCCTGGAATGGAACTTGAAGAGATGAAAACTGTCATATTTAGGCAGGGGAATTAAGGGTCATTACTTTCCCTTCTAAAATTGACTTTAATCTTTTACAGTATTTACAATAAATTTTAAAATCAAAGGGTTACAATCCAAAGACAACTGAGAAATTTCTGAGAAGTATGTGTGCTCTAAGAATAAAATCAAATTCTCAGGGCTCGGTGCAGTGGCTCACACCTGTAATCC
>NW_016820156.1:0-8320 GCF_001698545.2 Rhinopithecus bieti | reverse complement strand
AAAGGAAAGGAAATAAACAGATTTGAAAAGAAGCACATAGAACACATAGAAATGAAAAACACAATAGAATTGAAACTAAACGTAATTGGTAGATTACCCAATAGATTATTCAAAGGAACTGGGAACTTGGACCTGAGTGATGGACATCCAGGATTTATGGCATTCCTGGTAGAGAAGATAGCTACAGCAGCACTGTGATCAGGATACTAAGCCTTGGCCAGCGCAAGTAGAAAAGTTTGAGCCTGGAATTCTTTAACTGAGCTGAGATCCAATGAGCTGAATTGTTCTGGGAGAACAGTGCTCAATGACCACAGGCAGAAGGATAATCATATCCACTCCAGAGAAAACTTTTCCAAATTTAGATCCATGGGACCCCCACAGTTTAAGATCAATCAATGAGCTCACAATTAAAATTATACAAGAAGGTAAGACATTATAAGGGAGGGTCAACTAGGAACAAGGAAATACAAAAGAGTTCTAGCTACCTAAGAAAAAAGATATTGAAATTGTTAGATACAGATTATAGAACAAAGGATAATAACGAAGCTGAACAAGCAATAAGGTGTTACTAGGAATAAACAGGTAGATTTTGGAAAAACAGAATTTCTTAAAATGAAAGCTAAATTACAAAAGAAAAAACAAAACACAAAACTCAGGAGTTCGACACCAGCCTGGGCAACATAGAGAGACCCTGTCTCTACAAAATAAATAACTAAATAAAACTTATTAGAATAGGTGCTTTGATGGTCTGAGATGCAAGAAGTGATGAGTATGTAAAATGGCAATCACATGTAAACCTAAATAAATACTGGTTGTACAAAATAAAAATAATAATGATGTCTAATTTGTGGGGTTACATAAAGGACAAAACTAAAATATGGGGCAAAAATAGCATGCAAGTCAAAAAAAAAAAGGGTGATTATATTTAAAGCACTCTAAAGCCCTTGTACTGTTTAGAAAAAAATGCATACTTATTCACATAAGACTAATATGCATAGTAAAATTTCAAGGGTAATCTGTATACATTCTAAACCCACAGATAGAAAAACAGGAAATAGGAAAAAAAACCCCAAAGAACAACAATCCAAAAGCTTACAATAAAAAAGGCACACAGAGAAAGTGAGATGAGCAGAAATTAAATGTAAGATAGAAGAGACAGATGCAAAGTATTATCACAGTAAATATAAATAAACTAAACTATCTAAAAGGTTGGCAGGGAGGATTTATAAACAAAAGCTAGCTATATGCTATTTACAAGACACCGAAGAGTTGAAAGTAAAAGGATAGAAAAGGATATACCAGCTAAGAAGCAGTGAATTACCATTAAAATGTACTTTAAGACAAAAAGCATCCTTAGAGTCTTTATATAATGAGAAAATGTTTAATTCACCAGGAAGATATAACTTTCCTAACTTGCATGCACATAAAACAGTGACCTCAAGCTACATAAAGAAAAAATTACAGAACGAAAAGGAGGAGTTTACAAATTCAGCAAAAATTATAAAACTATGGCGAGGAATTTATACATTCAACAAAATAATGGAATATTTTAACATACTTGTTTCAACTGATAAGACAAGCAGAAAGAAAATCAGTAAAAGTGCATGCAATGATTTGAATGTATGTGTCTCTCCAAAATCCAGTTGTTGGAACTTAAACCCCAACATGATAGTATTAAGAACTGGGGTCTTTGGGAAGTGATTAGGCCATGAGGGCTCCACTCTCATGAATGAGATTAATGTCCTTATCAAAAGAAGCTTTAGAGAGCTGCCTGGACCTTCCATTTCTTCTGCCATGTCAAGACACAGCATTCATCCCTTTTGCCCTTCCGCATAGGAGAATGCAGCAAGAAGGTACCATCTTGTAAGCAAAGAACAGCTTTCACTAGACACTAATTCTGCCCATACCTTGATTCTGGACTTCCCAGCTTCCAGGACTGTGAGCAAGAAATTTCTGCTTATAAATTACCCAGTCTAAGGTATTTTGTTATAGCAGCAGAAATGGACTAAGACAGTATAGAAGAATATGCTATGACTAAATGTGTTTATCCCAGAAATGCAGGTTTAGTTCAACATTAGAAAAATCTATAAATATCATTCACCACATTAACAGATTAGATGAGAAAAACATGATTATGTCAATAATGGAACTTCCTTAATGTGAGAAAGGGTAACTACAAAACACCTGCAACAATATTCCTAATGGGAAAGTTTTAGAAGCATTCCCTTTAAAATCATCAGGGGAAAAAAACTGTTAACAGTTTTCTCAACATGTACTGAAGGTCCTAGCTAGCACAGTAATTTCAGAAATTTAAGTTATAAGGATTAGAAAGAAAGAAATAAAATTGTCATTATTCAAAGATGTGATTATTGGCCAGGCACAGTGGGTTACGCCTGTAAACATAACACTTCGGGAGGCCGAGATGGGTGGATCACTTGAGCCTAGGAGTTGGAGACCAGCCTGGGCAATGTGGCAAAACCCTAACTCTACAAAAATACAAAGCATATTAGCCAGGCATGGTGGTGCACACCTGTAGTCCCAGCTACTCAGGAGGCTGAGGAGGGAGGATCACCTGAGCCAAGGGAAGTTTAGGCTGCAATGAATCATGATTATGCCATTGTACTCCAGCCTGGGTGACAGAGCGAGACCCTGTCTCAAGAATTTTTAAAAAGATACGATTATCTGCATAGCACATGCAAAATGATAGGTACACAATTATTCCCTTTATTAGTTTAAAAATTAAACATATACATGTTAATGTATAGTACATTATTTTTTATTTTTGTGTTTATACAACATGTATTGTTGTATTATGCATAAATACAACATAAATTGAATATATGCATGCTACATACTCTTTTGTATCTTATATGTATATAAAATAATTAAAAATCATATAACAGGGTTAAAGTTTTATTAAAAATTGCTTGGGGAGGGAAGCAAGTAGGACCAGAAAGTGCTGACAATCAAAACAGGAAGAGTTGAGAGACTAAAAGTAAAGTGAACATACATTCTGATATTCCTAATATAGTCCCAGTTTATTTTATTTTCTTAGTGTAATTGTTAATAAAATCTGTCTCTCGCCTTCAAAAGTATTTCAGTTTAAGGGAAAAAAATTATATTTCCTCCTAAGTATAATAGAAGTCACGGTAAGGAAGAAGAATAGAAGTAAGGGAATGAAAGAGGTTAAAGGGTAAGGGGCTCTAGTAAAAATGTGAGATCTTAAAGATGGAAATGCTGTTTTTTTTGAGACAAGGTCTTGCTCTGTCGCCCAGGCTGGAGTGTGGTGGTGCAATCTCGGCTCACTGCACCCTCAACGTCGCAGGCTCAAACAATCCTCTAGCCTCAGCCTCCTGAGTAGCTGGGGCCACAGGTGCACATCACCATGCCTGGCTAATTAAAAAAAATTTTTTAAATAGAGACGGGGGTCTCACTTTGTTGCCCAGGCTGGTCTCAAACTCCTGGGTTCAAGTGATCCTCTTGCTATGGCCTCCCAAAGTCCTGGAATTACAGGCGTAAGCCACTGTGCCTGGCGAAGGTGGAAACACTTTAGAGAGATGGCCAGAACCGGGCATGAAGTATAGTGTATGAGTAAATATAGTGAGTAGGAAATAAAGATCATCAAGAGGAGAACAACTATGAGTCTTCCCATCCTGTTGTAAGAGTTAGCTGTGTTAAATGTTAAAATCCCCAAGGACAAGGTATGCAGTGAAAAAGAAAATTAGGATTCTGTGCTAATATCATTTATCAGTGCATCCCAGGGGATTATAGATAACAGCTACAAAATGGGAAGAGTAAGATATAAGTGGATAGTGTGGACTTCAAAAGAGGAAGGGCTCATGAGAGACAGTGGAAAGCATGCCAAATAAGAGTAAAAAGGAAGTCAACCCCAAATCCTTACTCTGAGTTTAGAGGCGAGAGAAAAAGTGGTTTCTATTTTGAGAGTTGCAAGAGAAGACCAGATTTTAGTTATGACAGTGAAGACTCCAGGAAAACATTCATTATTAAGGGAAGTTTGTTCGCAAAAGAATAGAGGTCCCAGGAAGGCAGGAGTGATGTGGATTTCTGCTGGGTGAGGTGAAATAACCATGCAGTGAGCTGTAAGGCCCATCAGAGGTAGAGTAGACCATAGCCTATGTTGTGAATAGAAGGGCAAGGGAAGACCTATCTCCCTTTCTGACCTGAAATATGGGTGTTTCCCTCTATATACCTGAGCATTCAAATATTTAGAGGCATGTAGGTTATTGCTTCACTTGTTATGCAGTCTTTCGAACATGCAGCTTTCGCCATTTTTCTAAGAATCCTATTTATCTCTCCAATCATTTAATGAATATTTGCTAATGACTATGTACTAAGCTCAATGCTAGGAACTTGAGAAACAGCAGTGAAAAGGGCAAATATGGTCCTTCCCTTCAAATTATTATATAAAAATGCATTAGAATTGTGATGAATGCTATAAAAGGAAAACACAAGTTTTTCTTTACTATGAGATGACATAATAGGTGAGTCTAACTTAGTTTCAAAGGAAGGAAGATTTTCCTAAGAAGGCGACATATAAGGTAGGTTTGAAGGATGACTTGGAGTTGACCAGTTTAAAAGAGGGGAATGACTTTTCCATTTAGAGGGGATAGCACATGCGAACAGCTTAAGGTGGAAAGGTACTTAAATAAAAATAGGCCAATGTGGCTAGAGTACAATGAGTTAGGAAGGGACCATATGATGCAGGGCTTTGTAGGTCATATTAAGAATTTTAGTCTTCCCAATGCAGAGAAATGTTTACAACAATCAAACAGTAGTGGATAACTCTAATTTTGCTTCTGCTGGGATGGCCATTCTCTTTCACACTTGAACTCTTACCTCACAATCTCCATAGATTACCCCAACAGAGTAATTCCGTCTTTATTTTTTTATTTTATTTATTTATTTATTTTGAGACAGAGTCTCGCTCTGTCGCCCAGGCTGGAGTGCAGTGGCGCAATCTTGGCTCACTGCAAGCTCCGTCTCCTGGGTTCACATCATTCTCCTGCCTCAGCCTCCCCAGTAGCTGGGACTACAGGCGCCCAACCACCACGCCCAGCTAATTTTTTGTATTTTTAGTAGAGACAAAGTTTCACCGTGTTAGCCAGGATGGTCTCGATCTCCTGACCTCATTATCCACCCACCTCAGCCTCCTAAAGTGCTGGGATTACAGGCATGAGCCACCACTCATGGCCATAATTCCGTGTTTAAATTTTTAGTTGACATGTAATAACTGTACATATATATGGGATACACAGTGTTTTTTTTTTTTTTAATTTTTGTTTTGTTTTCTTTTGTTTTTTTGAGATGGAGTTTTGCTCTTGTCGTGGGCTGGAGTGCAATGACACGATCTTGGCTCACTGCAACCTCTGCCTCCCAGGTTCAAGCAATTTTCCTGCCTCAGCCTCACAAATAGCTGGGATTACAGGCGCCCACCGCCAGTCTTGGCTAATTTTTGTATTTTTAGTAGAAACGGGGTTTCACCATGTTAGCCAGGCTGGTCTCGAACTCCTGACCTCAAGTTATCCACCCACCTCAGCCTCCCAATGTGCTGGGATTATAGGCCTGAGCCACCACGACCAGCCCAGAGTGATATTTTGATACATGTATACAGTGNTAATTCCGTGTTTAAATTTTAGTTGACATGTAATAACTGTACATATATATGGGATACACAGTGTTTTTTTTTTTTTAATTTTGTTTTGTTTTCTTTTGTTTTTTTGAGATGGAGTTTTGCTCTTGTCGTGGGCTGGAGTGCAATGACACGATCTTGGCTCACTGCAACCTCTGCCTCCCAGGTTCAAGCAATTTTCCTGCCTCAGCCTCACAAATAGCTGGGATTACAGGCGCCCACCGCCAGTCTTGGCTAATTTTGTATTTTAGTAGAAACGGGGTTTCACCATGTTAGCCAGGCTGGTCTCGAACTCCTGACCTCAAGTTATCCACCCACCTCAGCCTCCCAATGTGCTGGGATTATAGGCCTGAGCCACCACGACCAGCCCAGAGTGATATTTTGATACATGTATACAGTGTGTGATGGTCAAATCAGGGCAATTAGCATATCCATCACATCAAACATTTATCATTTCTTTGTGTTGGGAGCATTCAAAATCCCCTCTTCTAGCTTTTTGAACATATGCAATAAATTATTGTTAAATACATTCACTCTACAGTGTTAGGGAACACTAGAAATTATTCTTCCTATCTAGCTGTTATTTTGTATGCATTAACCAATCTCTCCTTATTTTCTCCTCCCTGTTCTGTTCCTCACCTCTAATGATCACAAGTGTACTCTTTTTATTTATTTATTTTTTTGAGACAGAGTCTCGCTGTGTCGCCCAGGCTGGAGCGCAGTGGCACGATCTCGGCTCACTGTAAGCTCCACCTCCCGGGATCACGCCATTCTCTGGCCTCTGCCTCCCGAGTAGCTGGCACTACAGGAGCCCGTCACCACGCTCAGCTAAATTTTTTGGATTTTTTTAGTAGAGACGGGTTTCACTGTGTTAGCCAGGATGGTCTCGATCTCCTGCTTGTGATCCGCCCACCTCAGCCTCCCAAGGTGCTGGGATTACAGGTGTGAGCCAGCACGCCCGGCCTGCAAGTCTACTCTTTACCTTTATGAGCTCAGCTTTTCTTAGCTCCCACAGATGAGTGAGAAGGTGGTATTTATCTTTCCGTGCTTGACTTATTTTAAACAACACAGTGTCCTCCAGGATCATCCATGTTGCTACAAATGACAGGAATTTATTATTTTTATGGGCTGAATAGTATTCCATTGTGTATATATACATTTTCTTTATTCATTCATCTACTGATGGACATATAGGCTGCTTCCATATCTTGGCTCTTGTGAATAGTGCTGCAGTAAACATGGGGGTGCAGATAACTCTTCAACATACCAATTTCCTTTCCTTTGGATAGATACCCAGAAGTGGGATTGTTAGATCCTATGTTAATTCTGTTTTTAGTTTTTTGAGAATCCTCCATACTGTTTTTCATAATGGCTGCACTAATTTACATTTCCACTGACGGTGTATAAGAGTTCCTTTTACTCTGCATCCTCACCAGCGTTTGTTATCTTTTGTCTTTTTGATAATAGCCATTCTAACTGGGGTGAGATGATACCTAATTGTGATTTTGATTCGCATTTCCCTGATTATTAGTGGTGTTGAACATTTTTTCATATACTTGTTGGCCATTTGTATGTCTTCTTCTGAGAAATGTCTATTCAGATCCTTTGCCCATCTTTTAATTGAATTATTATTATTAGTAGTAGTATTTTGCTGTTGAGTTGTGTTCTGTGTATATTCTGAATATACTAGTCCCTTGTCAGATGAGTTTGCAAATATTTTCTCCCATTCTGCAGGTTATCGCTTCACTATGTTACTTCCTTTGCTGTGCAGAGCTTTTAAGTTTGATCTAGTCCCACTTGTCTCTTTTTGTTTTTGTTGCCTGTGGTTTTGAAGTCTTGCCCATAAAATTTTTTCCTTGACCAATGTTCTGGAGTGGTTTCCCCTATGTTTATTCCTAGCAGTTTTATAGTTTTAGGTCTTACACTTAGGTCTTTAATCCAATTTGAGTTAATTATTTTTAAATTTGAATCCTTTTATTATGTTGTTGACAGAATAAATATCTGTATAACAAGTTCTGTCATAGAAAATTATATTAAAGGAATTGTGATTAGGCTTGTCATTTCTCCAGTGTATGTACAAATGAGTTTCTTTATAGCTAGATTTTACCATATTCTTAAAATATCACAAACACAAATAACACTCCATGTTAGCAATTGGGAATCAATGAATAGTTGCAAGAAAGAGTGACTTTACAATGATTTTTGACCTCCCAAGGCACTATAAGATTTCAATATTGGTTTGGTTTCTTTCTGATCAAAGAGAGCCCCTTCCTCTCCCCTCCCCAGCACCCCCCGTTTCTCTCCCTCTCTTTTCTCTCTAAACTAGCTTTAGCTGCATGGCTCCCATTTATCTTAATAGAAGTTACTTAATGAAGCCTATGCATATCACTTAGAAACTCAGTGGTTAAATTATTCTGTTTTGTGCTTTCTGATCCACAGGTATTTTTTGACTTCAAACCTTCACCAATATATTTCACAACTGCTATTTGTGTTTCTAGTCGGATAATTCATGAGTTTATTTTAAAATATAATTATGCTTATGCAGTCTCTGCAAGACATGATAATTGACAACAGTGGCATAAGTTCCATCAAAATGTAGAATCAGGTATAAACATTGTTATATGTGTGTATGCTGTGCATATAAGCACACAAAATACTTCTTTTTTTTTT
>NW_016820155.1:0-1215 GCF_001698545.2 Rhinopithecus bieti | reverse complement strand
AAAAGGGTTTCCCTGATGCTGTATGAGGAGAGAGGTATAACACTGTGACTGGAATGCACACATCAAAAAGCAGCTCCTCGGAAAGCTTCTCTCCATTTTCGGTCTGATCATATTTCCTTTTTCACCGTAAGTCTCAATGTGCTCCTGAATATTCCATCGCATGCTAAACATTCACAGGGGTAGAAAACTGCTCAATGAAAAGAGAGGCTTATCTGGGTGAGAGGAATTAAGACGACACAGAGCAGTTTCACAGGAAGCTTCCTTCTGGATTTTACCTGAGGATATTTCTTTCTCCATTTTCTAAGGATCGTTCCCAAATGTTCTTCCTCAGATTCCAGAAAAACAGTGATTTCAAGCTGCTCAATCCAAAGAATGGTTTAAATCTAGGAGACGAATACACATACACATATTGCTCTGAACATTTCTCTACAGGTTTCATCGGAAGACGTTTCCTCGCTCACCGCGAGCCTCCGGGCGTCGCTAAATATCCCTTCACAGATTCTTCAAAAAAAGAGTTTTGAAACTGGGCAACATAGAGTAAGCATTAACTCTGTGAAGTTAATGTACATATCAGAGAGAAGATTCTTGCAACGCTTCTTCCTCGATTTTATTTCAGTATATTTCACTATTCGCCATAGTCCTCAATGCTTTCCGAAATATCACTTTTTCGGTTACAGAGGAACAGTGTTCAAACACTGACTTGTGAGAAAAGAGGTATAATGCCCTGAGTGTAATGCATACATCACAATGTAGTTTCTCAGAAAGTTTCCATCAAGTTTTTATCTGAAGATATCTCCTCTTTCACCGTAGGCCTGAATGTGCTCCCGAAAGTCCCTTCGCGGATCTGTGCAAGACGGAGTTTCCAAACTGCATAATATAATTAAAGTTTTAACTATGTGAGACAAATAAATATATCTAACACAAAGCAGTTTCACAGAAATTTTCTTTCCAGTTTTTGTCTGAGGATATTTCCTTTTTCACCATAGTTGTCGCTATACTCCCAAATATCTCTTCATAGCTTTTCTCCAAAAGGGATTCCCGAATCCTCTAGGAGAAGAAAGGTATATTTCTGTGAGTGGAATGCATGCCTCACAAAGCTACTTTTCAGAAATCTCTCTCCAGTTTCTCTCTGAGGACGTTTCCTTTCTCACCGTAAGCCTCAAATCCCTCCAGAGTATCCCTTCGCGGAGTAAGCGAAAACAGTGTTATGATACA
>NW_016820154.1:569442-570561 GCF_001698545.2 Rhinopithecus bieti | reverse complement strand
GAAGAAGAAGAAGAAGAAGAAGAAGAAGAAGAAGAAGAAGAAGAAGAAGAAGAAGAAGAAGAAGAAGAAGAAGAAGAAGAAGAAGAAAGAAGAAAGAAGAAAGAAGAAAGAAGAAAGAAGAAAGAAGAAAGAAGAAGAAAGAAGAAAGAAGAAAGAAGAAAGAAGAAAGAAGAAGAAAGAAGAAACAAGAAAGAAGAAAGAAGAAGAAAGAAGAAACAAGAAACAAGAAACAAGAAGAAAAGTATAATTCCTGGGTCACAGAGTCGGCATGTAATTGGCTATAGCAGGTTATGCCAATGTTCCAAAATGGTTGTTTAAATTTATATTCTCTCTGAAATGTTCATTTTCCAGTTGTTGAACATGCTCACTAGCACTTGATATTGGCCAATGTTTATAACTTTTAGCTATTCTGGTGAGTTTGTAGAGGTATATCATTGTAGTTTTAATTTGCATCATAGAAACTAAACATCTTTGCAATAGCTGTCCCTAGATAACTTCATCTGTGATGTAGTTCTTCCAGTACTTTGCTACCTTTTTCAATTAGGTATCCCAATGCTTTTTAAATTGGTATTAGTACTCTATATATTCATAGAATTTTGCTGACACCACGTTTCTGGTCTTTTCTATTTACTTTAGGCTTATTTTGTTCTTCCTTTTCTTTAAACTTTTTAATTTAGATGTTTAACTAGTTAATTTTCACTGCCTTTTCTTAAATAATCGCACTGAAGGCTTTAGCCTTCTGTTTAACCAAACTTCATTTTGTATTCTTTGTTTTTTAATTATATTATCTATGAAGTTACATTTTAGATAAATAAGATTATTTTATAGTGTTTAATTGAATTGAATATTTTATCAGTGTGTATATATACACATGTACACACACATATACAATGTTATATATAATAAAATTTACCTTATTGTCTGTTTGGTCTAACATAAATCGAGTTATACCACTTTCTTTTGACTAGTGTTTACCTTGGCACCTATATTTTTATGCATTTCACATTGAAATTAATGTCCTTATATTTTAGTTTCTTTTTTTTTCATTTTAAAAGCATGTGGCTGGATTACATTTCCTTTATTATTATTATTATTACTATTATTATTATTATTATTATT
>NW_016820154.1:551621-566457 GCF_001698545.2 Rhinopithecus bieti | reverse complement strand
GAATTGATCCCTTTACCATTATGTAATGGCCTTCTTTGTCTCTTTTGATCTTTGATGGTTTAAAGTCTGTTTTATCAGAGACTAGGATTGCAACCCCTGCTTTTTTTTTGTTCTCCATTTGCTTGGTAGATCTTCCTCCATCCCTTTATTTTGAGCCTATGTATGTCTCCGCATGTGAGATGGGTCTCCTGAATACAGCAACCTGATGGGTCTTGACGCTTTATCCAGTTTGCCAGTCTGTGTCTTTTAATTGGACCATTTAGCCCATTTGCATTTAAGGTTAATATTGTTATGTGTGAACTTGATCCTGCCATTATGATATAACTGGTTATTTTGCTCATTAGTTGATGCAGTTTCTTCCTAGCCTCAATGGTTTTTACATTTTGATATGTTTTTGCAATGGCTGGTACCGGTTGTTCCTTTCCATGTTTAGTGCTTCCTTCAGGGTCTTTTGTAAGGCAGGCCTCGTGGTGACAAAATCTCTAAGTATTTGCTTATTTGTAAAGGATTTTATTTCTCCTTCACTGATGAAACTTAGTTTGGCTGGATATGAAATTCTGGGTTGAAAATTCTTTTCTTTAAGAACATTGAATATTGGTCCCCACTCTCTTCTTGCTTGTAGAATTTCTGCCAAGAGATCTGCTGTTAGTTAGTCTGATGGGCTTCCCTTTGTGGGTAGCCCGACCTTTCTCTCTGGCTGCCCTTAAGATTTTTTCCTTCATTTCAACTTTGGTGAATCTGACAATTATGTGTCTCGGAGTTGCTCTTCTCGAGGAGTATCTTTGTGGCATTCTCTGTATTTCTTGAATTTGAATGTTGGCCTACCCTACTAGGTTGGGGAAGTTCTCCTGGATAATATCCTGCAGAGTGTTTTCCAACTTCTGGGTAATATTGCACCAATGCCTAAACATGAAATAAATTTATTTTCCCCCAGATCCACATTCTTCAATGTTAAATTTATAATATATATAATTTTATATAACATACATAATATAAATATTATAACATAAATCTATCATTTATTCAGGTTCTCCCAGGATTTTTTAATTTTGTAGAATAAATTATTATGTTTAATTTTACTTTTGGTCATATTTTATGTGTCCTCTAAGACACAGAGTTTACTTTTGGAAGTTTACACATGCCACCTTTTCTCTTGATTTTCTGCATAAACAGTACTGTCCCTTCCTCAATTTTGATTGAAATATTTCAACATTATCTAACTGCATTTTTATTGTTGTTAATAAGAAAAAGTCATTTTAAAATTCCTTAGTAATTGGAGCTACAAATTCTACCACTTCTTGCATCTCTCTCCTGGAGTCAGTCTCTTCATCAAAAAGTTATACTTCATGATATCTTGTTATCTAAATTCAAATTTAACTCTTACTGTTTCATGACAACATATATATAATACTATATATAATTTGTTATAAATTGTATAATTATTTATTTTGTAACATACAAAACATGTGTCAATACTACACAGTTTTTTAAATACTAAATTATTCCATATATAATAAAATTACCTCTTCTCTAAAATATGTTTCATAAAAATTCCCCTGTGTCTTCTGAAGATGTTTATACATCTCTTCTTGCACTCATCATCTTTTATAGTGGCCAGCTAGGGATTTATGTGTCCTCATTGCAAAAGACTGTGTTGCCTAACGGCTAGAGACCATCTTATTTATCTTTATTCCCCTAGCACCTAATACCGTGGACAATACATTGTATGTGTTTGGTAATTGCTTGTGAATTGAACTGAAATTGGTTTACAAGTGTTTCTGGAAATTAAATAGCCAATAACACACAGCTTTCAAATGATTCTAGTAATCGGAACTGATTATATTGTACATTTTTCTTAGACTATCAAATATTGTATCATAAACATTGTAATTCTATTTTATGATAATGAAACATTAGCACAGATAAAAATAAAGGTGCCATTAAATTACTCTTTATTGCTGTGTTATGTTAAGAATTGGACACAATGTTGCATTAAATTTTTTAATTATTTTTGATAAAAGGGATATGAGTGATCTGTACTCTGAGATGTATAGGAAATACATTGACTAATAGGTATTTTTAACGGTATTAACTTCCACAATTGAGGGATAGGGCTTAAGAGGGGATAATCACTCAACTCAAATAATCAGGGCTGATCATTAAGAATATGTTATGCCTGGTAATTTAACAGACCTTAGCAAACTTATATACTTAATAAATTTTAAAACCATTTCTGAAAGCTGATAAAACACATAAAATAGGCATTTCCAATGCAAATTTTTAATAAAATATAATTTTTTTAAATGAGGTAAAATACAAGTATTTATTAAAATATTAATGATATCTAATTTTCTCCAGCTCTGATATTTCCTCCCCTTTTTCTCTCACTCTTTCTATTCTCTGTCTTTCTCTCTCTCTCATGTTTATCTTTGAATAAGGTACTAAAGTACAACAGAAGTGTAACAGAATAGTTTGTTTTTCTAAATTTCCCTATGACAATAGGGAAGGACCAGTTCTTTCCAATTATTTCTAAAAGGTGATGGAAAGGAATCTGCTAAACTATAGTGCAATTTATTAAAGATCGTACTCCACTGGCAGTCACTGCTTCCAGACATCTTTCTGTTTTACTGCTGCCATTGTGCCTGTCTTTGAGTCTGCTATTCATTCTCTTCTCCAATTTCATGTTTTAGAATATCATTCTCTGAACAGATATACATAGAAAAAGTAATTGACTGGGACAGAGATACACCAGGCTTATGGATGCCAAATTGCTCAATTTAGGGGAGGGAGGTAGATAAAATATGCATTAGTCCATGAAATGATCCCCTGAAGTTTGCAATGTGTAATCAGCATTCTCAGCAGATGCTGTGGCTCTCAGTGGGCTATACTTTGTCTTTTTCTAGCTAAATTCAGGTGAGTGAATGCTTTACATTATTATCTGTTCATGGAGCTTCTGTCTTTTCATTTAGGTTTATATACAGAAGAAATGTCAAAAATATTTTCTGTTAATTGGTCATATTTGTCTCTTTTGTCTTAAAATATTTAGCACCTATTTTAAAATCAGCGTGGTGACTATAGTTAATAATAATGTACTTTTTATTTCCAAATGGTCAAGAGAGTAAATTTCAAATGATCTCACCACACAAAAACGTATGTTGAGTGATGAGTGACGGGTATATTAATTAGCTTGCCTAATCATTCCATAATGCTTACATATATCAGAATATCACATTATACCCCACAAATATATAAAATTATTTGTTAATTGAAAATTAAAACATATTTTCGATTAACAGTCTAATGAATATGTTGTCTAAGTCTTATTTCCAATGTATCCCTTTACTTGTATTTTGCATGCTATTTCCTAAACGATTACTTTTATCTTTGATCTTAAATTTACTTTGCAGGGAATGTAATGAGAAAATGGGGGCCAGAAAAGTGAAGTAACTTCAGAAACATCAAATAAAAATGTAGTGTACTTCAGCGTTAGGTCTTGAAACTTAGATTCTTGGCTACTAGTCCTGTATTTAATGTAGGACAGCATAGAGACATTGAAGAGTGACATATGGGTGACTGGAAAGTCAGCACAGCCTTGTCTGAAAAAAAAAAATTGGAATGGTCTTCAGAAACTGGATAGTGAATCATGTTTCATATCCACAAGAACCATAATGGATGAAACTCTACATCACTACAAATATTATTTATTTCATGAATTCTGTAGATGAGTAAATTTGTGGGATGTTGAATTTACATGTTGAGGGTATATTCACAACCTACTAAATTTTCTGGAAAAAAAAAATTAGAGTACCTAGAATGGGAAAGTTAATGCCTGCAAAATCTTACCAATTTTATCTTGGTGTTAACAGAAAATTTAACAGAGTATATTATAACAAAAAGAACTTAGCTAAATCATGTATGGAAAGTTAAATTGCCTACTTTTGCTAAATAGGCTAGGAAAGTTATCAGTGTGACTTTACCAGTGACTTCCATGATATGTTAAAAGCAGTTCTGTATTCTTTTCAACTTCCCCAGGTGTGGCCAATAGCTACTAGCATTTCCATAAAGCATAAGCACAGTATCCTTATTGCGCATCCTCTGGTATATTTCTTACTCTGGTTTACCTTGAAATTTGATGAATATATCATATGGTTTTAATAGTGAACAATAAATGAAAGTAATTATTTTCTTAATAGCATGATATCTCTTATTTCACCTTATTCTGTGAAGCATTTCTTGGCACCATATGGTTTATTTAACTGAACATCAATTTTAACCTAACTTAGAGTTTCTCATTGCAATATACATTTAGAAATGGGCAAGGAGATTATTTGCTCTGTTCTTGTAATTTGAAAGAGTTCAGATATCAGAAAACTATATATATATGTCACTGTCCCTGGGAATCTGGCACTCAACACTGGCAAAACATGACCTGTAACCTAAACACCAACTCACAGGGTGACTAACAACAAAGTCATCTTTATATTTCTAGTCCTGTGTTTTTGAAACAAAAGACTAATGCAGTCAAATATTATAAAAATTTTACGTCTGACATTGTAGACTGATGCTGGTTATGAGTATAGAAAAGTTTGAAGGGTAGGGGTGCTTAGTTAAAAAACAAACAAACAGGCCGGGCGCAGTGGCTCACGCCTGTAATCCCAGCACTTTGGGAGGCTGAGGTGGGCAGATCACGAGGTCAGGAGATCAAGACTATCCTGGCCAACACGGTGAAACCCTATCTCTACCAAAAATACAAAAATTAACTGGGCGTGGTGGCGCGTGCCTGTTGTCCCAGCTATATGGGAGGCTGAGGCAGAAGAATCGCTTGAACCCGGGAGGAAGAGGTTGCAGTGAGCCGAGATCGCGCCACTGCATTTCACCCTGGCAACGGAGAGAGACTCCATCTCAAACAAAACAAAACAAAACACACATACTTAACTTGTCAAATGCTGTCTCTCAGATATCATGAACACAAAAGATTCTTGCACATTACAGTGTCTGTGTATTATTTTCCAAGAAAGCAAAACATGAAGTTTATTACTTTTCTTAGTATTCCAATTACAGGTTTTAAAAAAACTGCCTGAATTTACAATATTGAAATGACATGTATAGCAGCTGATTAATAATGTTTAATATTAAATCATTGACACTACACTTCAAATTTGAATACAGGTACATCTATTAACAAGTGTAAAGTATGGTATTTATTCATTTTATTAGTAACTTGAATAACATTGAATATCATAACTTTTATTTAAAAAATACAATATAAAGCACATTACTCTTGTGCCTGTGCCATGCATCTGTTGTGTGGGTATGTGTGTGATGAGGACACTTAAACTTTGCTATTTTATCAAATTTCAAGTAGACAATTAGGTATTATTAACTATAGTCACCATGCTGTACATTTGATCCCCAGAACTTATTCATCTGATAACTGATCAATATCTCCCCATTTTTCGCAACTCCTAGCCACTGGGAACCACTCTTTTAGTCTCTGCTTCTTGGAGTTAAGTGTTTTCAGATTCCACATATAAGTGAGATCATGCAACATCTGTCTTCCTGGGTCTGGTTTACTGCACAGAGCTTCATGTCCTCCAGGTTCATCCATGTAGTCACAAGGACAGGATTTTTGCGTGTGTTATCGGACAATATTCAATTGTGTCTATCATCTCTCTATAAATCTATCTCTCTATCTGTTATTTTAAAATCTATTCATCTATTGATGGACACTTAGGTTGTTTCCATACCTTGGCCTCTGTGATTAATGCTGCAATGAACATGTGAGTGGAGATATCTGTCTGATACTGATTAAGTGAGATTGCTGGATCATATAGTGGTTTTATTTTTAGATTTTTGAAGAACTTTTATAATGTTTTCCATAATGGCTGCACCAACTTACATTTCCACCAGCAGTGTACAAGAGTTTCTTTCCTCTACACCATTGCCAACACTGGTTTTCTCTTTTCTTTTTGATAATAGCCATCCTAACAGGTGTGAGGTGATATCTCATTGTGGTTTTAATTTGCATTTCCCTTATGATTAGACACTTTTTCATACAACATTTGAGTGTTTTATGTCTTTTTTGGAAAAATATATGTTGAGGTCTTTTGCTCATTTTAAAAACAAATTATTTGGTTGTTCACTACTAATTTATGTGAGTTCTTTATATATTTTGAATATTAACTCTTCATCAAACATGCAATTTGCAAGTATTTTCTCCCATTCCCTAGGTTGTCTTTTCATTTTGTTGGTTGTTCCTTTTGCTTCCAGAAGCTTCATATTTTGTAGTCCTACTTTTTTAGTTTTGCCTTTTTGCCTTTGAATTTGATGTTATATTAAAAAACTTTGCCAAGACCAATGTCAAGGAGTTTTTTCCCTCTGTTTTCTTCTAGGAGCTCTATTATTTCAGATGTTACATTTAAGCCTTTGATTTATTTCGAGTGAATTTTGTACGTGTAAGACATGGGTCTAATTTTAGTATTTTGCATGTGAATATCCAGTTCTCCAAATACTATTTATTGAAAAGACATACAGATTTTCGTAGAATTGTTTAGTACTTTATTACTTTTCAGACATTTGTATAAAATTCATCTTTATTATTAATTAAACTAATATAGATTTGCAATTCAAATAGTTTAATTATAACTTACTCTTTAACTTTATTGAATAATATAAATTATTTTAAGATACTATTTACAATATTAGAATATTTGAATTTTTTGCCTTATGTCATTTGCATTAATTTTAAACAAAGTATTTACATTTTGCTCTCTTTTAATGTAATTGCAATTTTTAAAGATGAGCACTATTAATAATATAACCATCAATTACATCCTCATAATAAAAGCTGAAGCATATTGCTATTCTCTCCACTAAACATAATTATGCTATTCTGGTAGAAATTTATTTTAATCATTGTATTTGTATGATTCTTGCATTATAATAATATCAAGAATTTGTGTAGTTTCTGGAATCACACATGAATAGTAATCTACTTGGAATCAACAAGTTTATTCAGTTCAAATAATTTATACTAAACACCAATGTAACATCATAGTGTTTTGAATACTTTATGCATATAAACATGGGTTGCACAGATACTTATGTAATAAGCATAATAGTTAAACAGTAAATATATTATTGATGATGTGATTACATTTTTCTCATTTAAAAAATATGTATAGAAATTTTAAATGGGAAATTCAAGACATATTATTGATTCAAAATTGAGTGAAGGTGTATTTAGTAGATATCAGTAAAGAGCAATATAAATAAATTGAACAAGTGTCAAAAACCACTGTACCATACCACTCCTGTGGGCATTTTACTTATGGCAGACCCTATTAAGAGTTGTATTTATGGTTATCATGTAGGTTGTAGATGGGGCTTAGACTCATTCAAACTAAGAGCAGGTCATTCTAAATATTCAAAATTGTTTCAGGTTTTCTAATAACTCAGAGTCCTAATAGAAAAAAAATGTCCATTTATAATACCTGACAGTAAGTTTTCTTAGGTTCATTTAGATTCTCCATTTTTTAAAATTTTGTTACTTTATTAAGCATGTAATAGTTTGTTTTAACTTATTTATCTTATTTAGTGCACATATATATTTAGTGTATAATAGTATGTTTTAACTTATTTATCTTATTTAATATGTATCTTGCAATATATTCTTTAATCCACTGGGTTTTGCTCCATTTGAAAAACATATGGAGAGTCAAATCTTGACATTGTCAAAGGCTATTTTTTGGAAGAATTCTGACTATGTTTTAATTTCTTTAAATCACTCCTGAAATCCAGTTCCAATTGGATTAGATTTGGATTGAAATTGTAATTTCTTAAGAAAATTATTAATATTATTCAATATTAATGTAATATGTAGTGATAGGGAATAAGAATAGAATTTACATTCATGTGTCGAGAATCTGACACTATTCAATTTCTCCTGTCCTCAAGAAAGAAATCTAAGCCTTCTTTTCAATTTGTTGTACTATTTATTTATTCTTGGCTCAAAGGCCATTACAGAACAATTTGCATAGTCAATTTAATACTATAATATGCTTGCATAAAAGAATAATAAATATTTCATCATTATGTGCCCCACAAAATCATAAGAAGTTACTGAAATTGATGAGATGAGAATATTGAGGAAAGCCATGATAGATGACAGATAGGACCACATTATTAATATTATACAATTATTCTGTTAACAAATGTTTTATGATAAATATTTTATATACTTAGAATACATATACATAAAATTTATTGAATATACATACTAATCTCAACATGTCTATCTGTTGCTCATTCTCTTACATAATTTCAATAGTGGCATGTAAATTTAAAATATTATTTTAAAATTATGATATATTTTTCCAGGCTTAGAAAATATTATGTATGACATTCTCTTAGAGAATGCTTTGCTTGGGTTCTCTGTTTCTTGTGAACAATTTTGATTACTATTGAGTGAAATGATATTACAAATTAATCATTTATAGGCCATAAGAAATAATTCTCATATGTGTTGTACAAACACATTTTAATAGTTTTCTAAAGCATTACAAAAATTTATAACAAAAATAGGTTATGTATACATATACACACACACATTCACACACATACATGTGCACACAATATAGTGAAGAAAACCAGCGTAATGTGCATCCTTATTCAAAAATAAATTTGAAAATAATAAATACGTTACTTTCAACTTTATACATGAAATCAATTATAATCCCTAAGGAACTTTTCAATTATTATTTTTCAGATTGAGTTTTGTACTATGAGAGAAGTACCAAGACACATTTTGTAGTTTACCAACGGGAAAACTGCTCATTTTGTGCTTTCTGAAAATGCAAATTAAATTATGCTACAGGAGATATAAAATTGTGTCATCTACATGTAAATTGGTTTTGGAACCTGAGGAAGGGATGTATTTTGTATATATTATGTTAAGATCTTATCACAGTATCAAATGGATTAGATTTTATTAAGAATAATATAAACAACATTTTTTACAGAAACTAAATTGAACAGAACTACATAATTAATTACTAAGACTCATTAATTCCTTCCCAATACAGTTATAAAAACAGTAAAAGTGTAATGTTTTATGAACATTAAAGTATACATTATTGCTTAATGAGGCTTTTAACCCTCTAGCTACTAAAGAAATTATGGTTTAAAAGTTCAGTTATACCTTAAAATGCTTTCAAACTTCAAATAGCTAATGAAAGAAGACTGTTTTCACTACTTTTTGTCTAATCACAAAGGGCATTGCCACTGATAATTACTTGGAAAGGTCTCAATTTTAGAAGTCTTAAAATACTAAGTGTAATAACTTCTTCAGACATAAGAGCAATTCACTAATTTCCTAATGCTTGAAAATATATTTCAGCTGCAGGACACCCAATGGATCCAATAAACTATCCAATATTGCCTACCCTTGGATTATGAAGACAACCTATTCTATGAATATCTGTGATTTGGCTGATATTCAAGGGTGGCTATAATTTAGATGTTCATTCTCTGAAGCCTCATGTTGAAATTAGATCCCAATGTTGGAGGTAACTTCTTAATGGGAGATGTTTGAGTCATGGGAGCAGACTCCTCATGAACAGATTATAATGCCTCACAGGGTGGGGAATGTGACTGTGTTCTTGCTCTGTTGGTTCTCATAAGATGTGGTTGTTAAAAAGAACCTGGAAGCTCCCTTTTCTCTCTTTCTTCCTCTCTCACCATATGATCTTTGCCCATGCTGGCTCCTCTTTGCCTTCCAAAGGAGTGGAAGCAGCCTGAGACCCTCACCAGATGCAGATGCCCAATCTTGAACTTTTCTAGACATCAGAATTGTGAGCCAAGTAAACCTTTCCTTTTTATAAATTACACACTTCACGTATTCCTTTAAAACAACATAAAAAAGTATAAGAAAATTGGTACCAAGCAGTGAGACACTGATGTAAAGACACTTGAAAATGCAGAAGTGGCTTTGGAACTGAGTAATGGGCAGAGACTGGAAGAGTTTGAAGGGCTCAGAAGCAGACAAAAAGATGAGGGAAAATTTAGATCTACTTTGAAATTGGTTAAGTGGTTGTGACCAAAATGCTGATAGAAATGTAAGCAGTAAAGGCCATGCTGATGAGATTTCAGATGGAAATAAGGAATTGATTGGGAATTGGGGCCGAGGTCACTCACGTTATGTTGTAGCAAAGAAGTTGGCTGTATTGTGTTCATGCCCTAAGGCTTCGTAGAAACCTGGACTTTAGAGGGATGACCTAAGTTATAGCAGAAGAAATTTCCAAGTAGCGAAGTGTTCAAAAAGTGGTATGGCTACTTTTAACCACTTAAATCAGGTATAGCAACAAAGGAATGATCTAAAGGTAGAATTTATAATTGAAAGGAAAGCAGAGAATAACAATTTTAAAAATATGCAGTCTGTTCATGTGGTAGGAAAGAAAATAGTATTTTAGGAACAGGAATCCAAGCATGCTGTGGAGCAACCATTTACTGAAGAGATTAGTGTGACTAAAAGGGAGTCAAGTTTTAATAGCGAAGAAAATGGGAAAAAGGCCCTGAAGTCATTTCAGAAATCTTGGAGGATGCCTCTATCATCACAAGCTCAAAGGACTAGGAGAAAAGCATGGTTTTGGGGGCCAGGCCTGGCATGCTGCTGCCCTGCGTCACCTTGGGATGCTGCTCCCTGCATCCTAGCCACTACAGCTTCACCCATGGCTCAAATGGCTTCACAAACTCCTTAGTCCACCGCTTCAAAACACAAAGCTATAAGCTCTGACAGTTTCATGTGGTGTTAAGTCTGCAGGTTCCCAGGATCCAAGAGTGGTGGAGGCTTGGTGGTTTCCACCTAGATTTTGGAGGATGTATTGAAAAGCCTGGGTGCCCAGAAGAAGCTAGTGACAGAGGTGGAGTCAACTCAGAGTTTCTACTAGAGAATTGCCTAGTGGGGGTTTGGGAGTAGAGCCACCACCCTCCAGTCCCAAGAATTAGAGAAATATAGAGCCATTGGAAGCCTGTACTCTGACTCTCAAAGACCACAGGTAGTTCACAACAATCTGTGAGAGTAGCCACTTGGGCTGTGTCCAGCAAAGTTATTAGGTGAGCCTGATCAAGGCGTCGGGAGCTGACTTCTCACACCAGGATTCCCAGGATGTGGGACATGGAATAAAGGAAGATTTTGCAGCCTTCAGATTTAATGTCTGTCTTGCTGGGTTTTGGACCTGTGTGGGGACTGAGACCCTTTTGTTTTGGACAACTTCTTCATTTTGAAAAGGAAATGTTTACCCAATGCTTGCAAAATCATTGTATCTTAAGAATAAATAAATTTTTATTGATTCTAAAGGCTCGTAGCTGAAAGGAACTTGCCTTGAATCTCACATGAAACTTTGGACTTTAGAGTTGATGCTGGAACAAGTTAAGACTTTTGGGGACTATTGATACAGAATGATATGACATTGTATTGTATTTTGTATGTCAGAAGGACGTAAGATTTGGAGAACCAATGTCGGAAGGTGGTGTTTTGGTCAAAGAAGCAGACCTCTCATGAAGAGATTAATGTTCTACCTGGGTAGGAGGCAGTGAATGAGAGTTCTCATTCCATTAGTTCTTACAAGAGCTGATTGTTTAAAATAAGTTGGCACCTCCTTTGTCCCTCTTGTTTCCTTTCTTACCATGAAATCTCTGCACATACCAGCTCCCTTTCACCTTCCACATGAGTGGAAGCAGTCTCACGTTTTCACGAGATGCAGATGCCCAATATTGAAATTTTCCAGGCACAAAAATTATAAGTCAAGTAATTTTTTTCTTTATAAACTATCCACCCTCATGGATTTCTTAATAGCAACACAAAATTGACTAAGACAGGGTAGAAGGATTTATGTTCTAGATTATTTTAATTTGATGAAATGTAATCATAGGTTTTAAAATTGATTTACTTTATGTTTAACTCCTTATTATTAGTAATGATGGTAGCACACAATGGTTAAAAATATGTACAGACCTAATTTGAATGCTTGCTTTAATTTGTTTATTTGTAAATGGTTAACAAAATTTAAATTTATAAAATAAAACCAGGAAATTTAGTTTGACATTTTCTTACTAATAAACTAAGAATCTAAAGCTAAGTTCTAAAAAAAACCATAAACAGGGATTATATAGCAATTTAGTAACAAGGCTGATGTTATAACGCTGAATTCATAACAACATAGTAAACCATACCCTGTATCTAAATTAGCCACTTGTCCACCAAAATTTCTGCACCCCTTTCATGTTTTCAAGATGTTATCAAGGAGTAGCTACTTATTACTTAGGTACTGAAATCACAGAGATGTGCCCATTTAACTAATTCTAGCAAACAATGAAGGTGAAAATAATGTGCCACTTCCTGGTCAAAGCTTTTAAAAACTGGATATTACTTTAAAACTCCCTTAGCATTAGTTGGATGAAGACAACAATGACGCTCTAGTGGATGAAAAAACTGTGACCCCAAGAATTTCTATTTTTTTGAGATGGAGTCTCTTTTAACATTTCTTGCATGGCAGCGCTGAGTGCTAGGGTTCCTTCAGATTTGTCTGAGAAAATCTGCATTTATCCTTCACTTTTGAAGGATATTTTCACTGTATATAGAATTCTAGATTGGTGGGGTTTTATTTTTCAACACTTTAAATATTTCACTCTAGTCTCTTCTTGCTTATGTGGTTTCTGATGAAAAGTCTGATATTGTTTTCTTTCTGCCCTCCCTGTAGGTCATCCTTCCTCTTCCTTTGGCTTCTTTCAATGCTTTCTCTTTGTGCTATACTTTCTGTAGTTTGATTAAAACATGATTAACTTAGTATATTTTTGTATTAATGTTAATTGATGTGTTCACTGAGCTTGCTCAATCTGTGGTTTGATGCCCATCACTAAACTGGGAAATTCATTATGGTGTCTTTAAATGTTTACTTCAAATATTTCTTCTCCCTCCCTCCCTCCTCTGTGTCCTCTCCTTCCTTCCTCCTTCCCTTCCTTCCTTCAATTTTTTCCTTCCTTCCTTCACTCGCTCCTCCCTCCCTCCCCACCTCCCTCCTCTCCCCTCCCTCCCTTCCTTCCTTCCTTCCTTCCTTCCTTCCTTCCTTCCTTCCTTCTTTCCTTCCTTTCTTCCTTCGCTCTCTCTTTCTTTCTTTCTTTTTCTTTCTTTCCTTCCTTTCTGTCCTTCTCTTCCTTTCTATCTCTCCTTCCTTCCTCCTTCCATCTTTCTTTTCTTTTTTCTTTTTCTTTCTTCCATTATTTTTTCGTTTCTGATATAGCAAGTATGTATATTATACACCTATGAATTGGTCCCACAGTGTTTGAATGTTTGATTCCATTTTAAAAATTATATTTTCTTCTTTACTTTTTAATTTGGGAAGCATATATTGATTTATTTTAGCTTCTATAGACCTTTAACCTCACAGTTTCACTTCTTTGCTGTGTTCTGCCTACTGATTAGCCTAAGACAGTTGTTATTTACATTGCAATGTTTTCTATTATTTTTGATTCTTAGAGTTTCCTTCTCAATTCTTGAAACATGTCTACTTTTTTTCTATTATAATTATTGACATTTTAACTATAGTTACTTTAAATTTATTATCTGCTAACTCCAAAATATGAGTCTTTTCTGAATCTGGTTATAATTGTCATGGGATTCTTGAGGTGATGGTTTTCCATTTTGAAATCTCTGTGGTCAGTGGTGCTTTTGCCCCAGCTTTGCTCAGGTCCACTAGGCTCTTTCTGATTTGCTCCAGACGACCACCAGAGTAAGTGCCAGAGAATAGGCAAGTAAGCAGGGTAAAGAAAACTTTATTAACTTGCCAATGTGAAGGAGGGGTGAGGTTCACCGGTCTCCAGCGGTGGAGGCCAAGGAAGTAGCTTTGGCGTTCTTGGGTGAGGTTCCTGGGTCCCGCGTAGGAGGAAGGGCTGAGGAAGTTCGCGCCGCGCGCCCGCTGGGAGCGGCTTTTATGTCCTGGGCCCAGGAGTGGGAGGGCAGTGGGCAGGACATAGGCGGGTCAGGGGCGGGACGTAGGCGGGTCGGGGGCGGGCGGTAGGCACGGCTAGGTAGGTTTCGATTTTCTTCGTCAGATGTCAGACTGCGCCAGCGCAGTCAACCTGTGGCTTTCCCGGGCATGGGAAAGTTGACAATGAGGAACCTGGAAATGCGCCATTTTAGTCCCTTTGTTCTTTTGTTCCCTCCCTCCCTCCGTCCAGACAGTCCAATCTTTTATTGATTATAGTGATGGGGGTGTCGTTGTCTGTCTAGCTGCTTCCTGCTGTTAGGGGGCGTTGTTATGAGGGTCTATAATTGGCACCTGGACATAGGGATGTAGGAGCATCTGGTTGAAGGTGACACGGGTGATCTCTTGAACTTTGGCTCGGAGAAATTTGATTAAAACAAGAGCAAAACATAAGACAACACAGAGGATTAGTATGGGAATTAGGAATGGGAGCATCTGCTGTATTACAGGCAGCAGCCATACCGGTGGTCTGGGGGTGAAGGGGGTATTGTAGGTTTTTAATACTGCTTTAATCCTGTTTAAGGTTTGGATGTTAGTGTCTACTAGGCCTGACTCGTTTACGTAATAGCAGCATTCTTCTCCTAAGAAGAGACATGTTCCTCCTTTTTCGGCAGTAAGTAAATCTAATGCTCGCCTATTTTGTGCTGCTACTTGGGCCACTGAGGTAATTTGACGCTGTAGAGAGGCCAGGCTTTCAGCTGAAGCCTCTATGGCCTCTTGGATTTGAGCTGCTAGAGATCAGGTAGACTGTACCGAGTGGGCAAGTGCCCCATTTGCAAGCCCTGACGCCACTA
>NW_016820154.1:534879-548161 GCF_001698545.2 Rhinopithecus bieti | reverse complement strand
GGGGGCAGGACATAGGCGGGTCAGGGGCGGGGCGGTAGGCACGGCTAAGTAGGTTTCGATTTTCTTCGTCAGATGTCAGACTGCGCCTGCGCAGTCGACTTGTGCCTTTTCCGGGAGTGGAAAGTTGACAATGAAGAACCCGGAAATGCGCCATTTTAGTCCCTTTGTTCTTTTGTTCCCTCCCTCCCTCCGTCCAGACACTTTCCACCCACTCAGCCTAGCTGGCTGCACTCAGCTCACACTACCAGTCTAAATCCCATCCTTGCCAAAGGTGACCCAGGTGCAAAGCATTGAGGGATGTAGGAACAAGCATGGGGTCCAGTCACAGCACACAGCTAGGCACTCTGGCTGTGGTGGGGCAGGCAGCTCCAGGTGCCAGCACAGGCACCAGCTCCTTGCTGTCTGCTCCTGGACCAGGAGTACCACAAGCAGCTTCCACAACTGGCACAAGGGAACTTGGTGGCACCCAGAAGCTTGGAAACACCAGCAACTGCATAGCCCCAAAGAGAGTGTCAAGTATTGACTCAGGGAGCTCTAGGTCTGTGCTCTTCAAAGGGCTACAGCCCTTCTCTCTTTTTCTCCTCTCTCCTTCTTGTCAACCACACATGGCAAGCAAAGGGCACATTTCAGCATTGTTTGTGTTACATCACTTTTATCCCTGCCATTTGGTAGGTCCTGAGTTCCTGTCCTCTGTCCAGGAATAATGAGGTATGTGGTCAAGTGGAGGGTAAGCAAGGTCAAGTGAACATTTACTGAGTGATAGAACAGCTCAGAGGATACCCACAGTGGGTAGCTCCTCTCCACAGACAGGATGTCCTGATGAGTGTTCAGCTTTCAGCAGAGAGGAGACCCTGGGATTGGTAGCTCCTCTACGCAGTTGATTGACCTGTCATCTGCTCAAGTTTGGCTGAGTCTGGGGCACTTACGGGCTTCAGACGGGAGGAGGTGCATGCTGATTGGTCCACAGGTGGCCATAGGCAGGCTGGAAAAAGCACCACATGTACCCATTCCAGTCCAGGGGACTGGCAGTCTGGCCCCCAGGCTTCAGGCCCTCCCCAGCTTGAAGGTGGGGCCTCACCAAGGACACACCCTCTTCTTTTCAGAAGCCTGTCTGCCTTCTGCTGCTGTTCATGGCACCCAGGATGTTTATGCCAAGGGGCGCCTGCAGACCAGTACAAAGCTGCCCTCAGCACAACTTCTGCCTCCCTTCCATGCTTGTCTATGCCCAAAGTCTAGAGGGGGCTGAAGTGCAAGAGAGTTGGTGTGTAAACATTGCCCTGAGTGTACGCACACCTGTTTGGGCTGCAACAGCACCCTGGCTGCTCAGCCCCAACCTTGGTACAAGATCAGGGTAGGTGCTGGGAGTAGGTTGCAGCCAGGCAGCAGAAGCAGACACCTCCAAGTCTCTGGGGGTAGTGGGGGTCTTCTGTGTCCCCAAGAGTACAGATATGGCCATTCCACAGCCATGACTTGGGCAGCTGCAGCTTCACCCAGGATGTCCCACCTGTTCCCAGACCCCAAGATCACAGGGATGCCTGACTTCACATCTGCAACTTGGGCTGCTGCAGTTGCATGCAGGAGGGTTCTCCCAGCTCCCATCAGCTCCATGGAGCATGTAGCCTAGCTGTGCTTCCCCTGCTGCAGCTGGCATGTTGGCAGCAGTGGCTCCAGGTGGGCTTCCACTGCCATCATAATGTTTCCTTCGTCTCTTAAGACTATGATTTTTCTTTTAGCATTGATTATGACTTGTTTGATGAAAGTCAGATACGGTGTATTATGCAATAGAAATTGAGGTAAACAGGAATTTAGTTTGAGATTGTATACTAATCTAAATGAACCTTAGACAGAGTTGAATCCTTGTTGTAGCTGCAGGTGCCAGAGGATTCAAATCCCCTCTTAGCCCTTATTTTTGTCTCCATTTTTTGTCTTTAGGTTTCTCTTAGAATCGCTCCTTACATGGAGTCTCTGCCTTGATGTTCTTTCTGGCATAATCCAATATTATTTAACTGGAGCCCTATTGGTTAGGAAGTAAATTGTTGGGGAGTGGAAGCATTCTATAATCTTATTATTAAATCTCTATCAGGGTTCCTAGGCTGTGTGCATAGACCTTCACAAGTGTTTGCTAGCTTTCTTTTCCTAACTCTTAGGTGAGAAAAAAAGGCTATGAGGGGCTAGAATGAGATAAATGTCTCTTCACAAAGTGAGATAAAGGCCTGCTGGCTGGGCATGGAAGATCATGCCTATAATCCTAGCACTTTGAGAGACTAAGGCGGGCAGATCACTTGAAGTCAGGAGTTGAAGACCAGCTTGGCCAACATGGTGAAACATCATATCTACTAAAAATACAAAAAATTAGACAGATGTGTTGTTGGGTGCCTGTAATCCCAGATACTAGGGAGGCTGAGGCAGGAGAATAGCTTGAACCCAGGAGGTGGAGGTTGCAGTGAGTCAAGATCCCAAAAGTGTATTCCAGCCTGGAAAACAGAGTAAGACTCCATCTCAGAAACAAAACAAAACAAAACAAACAAAAAAACGCTGCTAAACTCTTTTCCCTTGGAGAATAGGCCTGTGTTATGAAGAAGGATCTGATTTTATTTCAAAATGTTTACTCTTCCCTTTTCTCTACCAGCACCATGAGGAGATCTCTTTAAATTCTTCATTATGAGAACTTGGTGGAGTTTCTAGAAGTAAAATCTACTAAAGTGTATGGGCCTCCTTAAGACTGAAGTTCTTAGTAGTTCCTCCATCTCAAACCTGTTCCAACATGCAGACTAGTATGGCACATCATCAAAATTACCATTTAAATTTTACTACCAATTGATGGCTCCACCAGGTTCGCTGAAGTAACCATAACTTGGCTATGACTTCTGGAATTGACTGCGTTTTCACATTTTAGGGTGACATTTTTGTCCTGTGACCTCAGTGATCTAATAAGTTTAAGGAAAGTTGTTGATTTCACTTCTCTTAGCTTTTTCTTTATGTAAGTATAAGAATGACTGTATCCAAAATCTTTATATGTGATAGCTAAAAGAAGTCCTCATATCTAGTTTTTTTTTTTTTGGTACACATTCACTTAACCACCCAATCCATACTTTACCAGCAGTTTCAAGTAACCTGTGCTTGAGTAATCCATTATTATTATTCTATGAGACAACA
Organism: Rhinopithecus bieti; assembly: GCF_001698545.2. NCBI lineage: Eukaryota > Metazoa > Chordata > Mammalia > Primates > Cercopithecidae > Rhinopithecus > Rhinopithecus bieti. The sequence continues at coordinate 545,005 of NW_016820154.1, read as the reverse complement.
TCTATCTTTCTCTTTACTTTCCAATTTGGGAAATGCCTATTGGTGTCTGTGAAATCTGAACTTTGGAAGAAATGTAAGCAGATGGGATTAACTGATAGAAAATTATCGGTTTCAACCTTTTAAACATATTATTAGAGGTAACTTATTTTATAAGGTAAGAAAATTCTACAGTAGATTAAGAACCCAAGTTAATACCTTCTTATAACCTCTTAAGGCTACTGGTAGATGTTCAATGTAATCCAATTGCCAGCTATATGGCAAGTCTTATACTTGGAAATTTTAGTCATAGCCACTTGCAAGCCATCCTCACCTTTTGACATTGAATGTAGTTTCTTATTTTATGATCAGTTTCATCAAGTACAAGGGGAACGTGCAGTCCGTCAGCCTACTGTGCATGGCATAAGCACATATACTTATATAAAACATATATACATATATATGTATATAACTAATTCTGGGAATTGTATTTAGACTTTTGCCTTAGCATTTTCATTTTCTTCTGAGACTGCAACTGTTTTGCTAGTTTTTGTTGGTTATTTAGTGGACTCATTTATTCTTACTCTGAATTCCTATGGAGGTTGTCTATGAAGAAAATATTAATTGGGTAGGTATGGTGGTTCATGCCTGAAATCCCAGCACTTTGAGAGGGTGTGGCTGGAGAATTACTTGAAGCCAGGAGTTCTGAGACCAGCCTGGACAACATAGGATACCTCATCTCAACAAAAAACTTAAAAATGAGCCAGGCATGGTGGCATTCACCTATCCCAGTTACTCAGGAGGCTGAGGCTGGAGAATCACTTGAGTATGGGAGTCCGAAGTTGCAGTGAGCTATGATTGTGCCATTGCACACAGCCTGGGTAACAGAGCAAGACCTAGTCTCTTACAAAAAGGAAAAAAAATAAAAAAAAAATGAATCCTCTTTAAATAGGCTTCTAGAAATGGCAAGTGTATTTAGATAGGAGAAACAGAAAATAAAACAACTATGCCAAAACAAAAGAAAAGTAAACCCTGTGTTCTAGTTGGTAAATTTTTTTCTATTAGATATGCCAGTTATTAATACCAAAACCACTTTACATGTAAACTAGGTTAACAAATATTTGAAAGAAAATTTGATACTAGATGCAGGTTTTTGCTGTTAGAGAAAGAAGTTACAAATAAGCAAAAAATGTTGTCTCATATTAACTCTGTTGTTCATAGAGTCGAAAATATCAATATGAAAAATAAATTAAAAGCTTATTTATTTTATGTTATAAACATAATATATATTATATAAAATAAAATTAAAAGTTTATTTTAACATGTATATCCAGATCAGTTACCACATAATAAGTATAAATATATTGGTATATATGGTCATATCTTGGTTTCCAAGTACCATTTTCTATTGAAAGAAACCAGAGGTCTTTGGCAAGATGGTTGATTTTAGTACTGGGGAAGAGATTATATAAGACAATTCTGGAGCATCTTATAGTCCCCTCCCCCAAAAATGGATATCAAAAACACACTGGAGTACACCTGAAAACTTGAAAGCCTTTCTGATGATGAAAACTGACACAATTTGAACCACATAATGAATAATATTACTACTGGATTTTAACACACAGAATAGAATAAATATCCATGAGCCTATACTGATAGAAATAAATGGAAAAATAAATGAGAGAGACTAATGTAATTTCGTACAACTTCCAAATAACATTATAGATACCTCTTCTTCCAGGATGCTTCTCCTCCTCTTGAAGGTGTGCTTGATTTTGTGACTTGCTTTCAAAGAATAGGCAGGCTCTGAAAAACCTTATATTTAAAAGGAGATATTAAATATTTTTAACTTTGCATGCCAGAGATCTCTGTGACAAATACCCGACTCTGTTATTGTAAAATGTTTCAAAGCTTCAATAAAGCATAAACTAATAGATATGGCAATGTTTCAGTAACAAGTTCATTTACAAAATGAATGGTAAGCCATATTTGGCTTATGGGTCACAGTTTTCACCCTTTTGAATCGATCATGGAAAAAGGAAAAAACTAGTAACTTCACCATGGATAAACCTGTCAAACAGAACTTTAACCAAGTGATAAAGATTAACATCAACAGTGATAAAGCATGTAAATATTATGTGCCTCTTGATCAGATGAAATGAGATGAGCACTCACCTTTATGGTATTCTTCACCAAAACCCACAACCCCTGTCTAATTATGAGTAAACACCAGACACATCCAAATGGAAGCGCACTTTACGAAAACCTGCTCTTAATCGTTCAGAACTCTCAAGGTCATGGATAACAAAGAAAGACCCAAAGATACCTCTTAAATCTCCTATTGAAATAGCTCTTTAGACTTCAGTGTGAATGTATTTTAATCTAATTATGAGGATTAGAATTTACAGTGGAAAATTCTTTAACAGAAAGTTGAATTTATCCCCTAAACTAAAACCAGGGTATCTTAAAAAGATTAAAACTGAAAAAGGTAGAGCAGGATGTACTTTCCCAACACTTGGGCTGGGAGACATTCCCAAACAACCTCAGGTTAGTGTGAAAAACTTTTTGTGATTAATTTTTTGGTACTCTTCATGTCCCAAAGTTGATACTTGAAGATTTCATGGTGATGGATAAAGTCATAGGAAATGTATGATTCAAAAATTGACTGTAAACAGTTTTCTTGTTTGTATTCCCATTACCTGGATGCATAATTGAAAAAAAAAAATAGGTGCAAATGGAAGGCTCTGCCTTTTCCATCTTCATATGGAATGTCAACTGTCTGCTTTTCGTCCAATTTTAAATGGACATGCTGAAGGGAGACTTCAAAATATCCCATATTTACCTATCGTAAACATTAAGCTATATAGGATGCAACAAGAGATCATTGCTATATTTGGAAGTGATTAACACAACAGCAATACTTTCCATTAACTCCCTATTTAATATTTCTATTAGACTGGTGTTCTAGCCAGATCATACATAGAAATTCACAATATGAATAACTATTTATAGAGACTAATCACAAACTTTCAGAGATTAAAGAAAATGGTTCTCCAGAGTCCCTCAGCCATGTCTGATACAGTAAAGACTACACAGGAACTGAGGAAGGCCAAAGATGATTAGTAGAACACAGTATGCTGATTAATGCTTTATTCTCAATTTTTGTCTTAGAATCCAGTAAGGCAAAATTTGCATTTTCTAGAAATGATATTTAATATTTAAGGATTTCCTGAAGGCATAGTGACTTTGCCTGCATACTATCTTAATCTAGTTCAGTGAGGCTTGGACTTGGACTTGCCAAATTTTAAACGCAAGGTAATGTACTACAATGCTATTCTGATAATTCCCTAGAGGATGAACTGAGATATTTAGGAATTTAGTAGTCACTCATATGACCACTAAAGAGTGGATCCACATTCAGATAAATTTAAAGTACAACCCCGTTCATGATGTGTTTTGTAACAACATGGGTGGAAGTACCTGGAAACATCCCTTGAACTTTGAGGAATAAATTATTTCTTACAGTGCCACTAAAGAGGAAACCCAGGGACTGGTGGGACCGTTTGGGTTTGGACAAAATCACATTGCCCATTTAGAAATACTGCTGACCTCTATTCACAAACTCACCAGAAAGAAATGTGAATTTGAGTGGGACTTTGAACAGAAACAGGCATTAAATGCTTCACAAAGTTTTACAGCTCAGGCTTTCCCACTGAGATCTTATGACCTGACTGCTCAGATGATTTTAAAAGTGACTGCAACAAGAAAGCACATTAGGAGTATGTGGTGGAAACTGAATAATGCAACTCAGCAGAGACCACTGGGATTTTAGATTCAAAAGCTGCCTGATATAGTCATTCATTATAGTCTTTTGGAAGATAATTGATAGCTTTTCACTGGACATTTGTAGAAATGCCCCCAGCATAGAAGTATACAAAATAATCCTGAAACAGGTAATAACTGGTGTGTTTTGGGAAATGTAATAGAAACATGCAAATACAGAAGGAGCTGCTCAGCAGAATTCATTGATAAAATGGATATGTTATATTCAAGACAATGAAACATAAAGAAGATCAGGGTGAATTCACCACAAACATGAACAGATTGCCTGAGGGCCATGACTTCATCCCTCTGGGGATCTCCTAACTCATTGTTCTATTTCTAAATTTTGTAATCATCTCCTAGCCAAGCTAAAACAAGCTGCTCGATTCTCCAATGGGAGTCCGCAAATGAAGATCTACTTGCTTTTTTTTGAAATTGACTTGGCTGTACCCAGCAGATCATAAACCTTTGATAGAAGAAAGTTAAGTCAAATGTGCACAATAAGCAGAGCAGTGAACTATTTATTTAGGGATGGAGGAGGTATTACTTTTGTATTCTCTGAATAGTTTGGATATTTGTATAATCTTACCCCTGAGCCAACAATATTGTGGAAAGGTGGAGTAGTCAGGCAAATGGGCCCAGGATAACCTGACAAAATATTCATGTGGGGAACTGTTGTTATAGAATTTAGAGGAAGGTGAATTGCCCTGAAATAATAAAGGTAGACTTTGAAGACGGACCACAGAGAATGTGCTGGAATTCTGAGAATATTTCATCTAGGCTTTGCTCTCCAAATGGTGGGAGCAACAAGAAATAATGTAATTGAAGTTTTGAAACTGTAAATTGTCTAGCATTTTAGCCTACTTTAATATACTTTATCAGATTATGTACTTCATTGCATAATTTTATTCTATTTACCACTTTACCATTTCACTGCCACTAATGTACAAAAAATCAACACAGAAACATGATATTACACGGACATATCACATTCTTTATCAGCCTAAAAACAAAAGTTAGATTTAGAATGGACAATTAAAATACATGCTGCTTAAACAGATGGTGGAAAAACTTTGGAAAAGCTGGGTAAGTTGGTGAAAAACTATATCCTCACACTAAATAAGACAGGAGATGCAGTGTAGTGGGCACTTCAGTGAAATTTTTTTGCAATGGGACAGTTGAAATAAAATATGAGGAATGATGCAGTACATAACTTTGTGTATTACCCATCTAATATTTTTCTTTTATCTTTCCTAATTTAATTTCATTGAAATCATGGCTGTATTGCCTGTATTAGTGGAGAGAACTATCAATATACAATTGGCAGAGTGTATTTATTCCTAAAGGAATTTCATTATGGCCATAAAGTCAGTCCATCTAATCATGGTAGAGTTAACTAATTATAGCCCCTTTACCAAATGGAAGAGAGAGTTCTGTAACTCTTTTTACCTCCTATATCCTACTACACTTTCCTAGGAACTGACGTTACTGCATATACTAATGTACTAACAGTACAACCTAGCCAATCCAAACCAACAGCGAAAGTAAAACACATCAGGAATGGGAGTGGGGAATATGAATTAAACAGATAATAAAAGAAAAATGCAAGCAATTATGAAAATAATGAAAGGGCTCACAGATGGGTTATCACTCCAGGGAAGGAGGCAACGGTGTTATTCCCAAAAGTATGTGTCACAGCAAAAAAATAATACTTGTATTTATTGCTTTCAGATCTGATGCTAACAGATGGCTAATGCTGGAGGAGCAACCTCACTTCTTTCATATACAGAAAGGAAGCTGGCTGGTAGCTCTGCTTTAAAAATCCACCAGGATAATCTGAAAGAAAGATAAGATTCAATATCTTCTGATTATTGAACTGACCAAGAGTTGACTCAAGCTACCATGTGACTCATGAGTTATAAATTTTTTTAATATGTTATTTTTTTCAGGTATGCTAAGAGAACTGCCATCATTGAATTGCATAGGTAGGGGGCTGATTTGCAGTTAGTAATTTTTTTCACTGTGGCTGTAAATTATGGTGACACCTGCCAAGACAAATATCTGGATATAATGGGAAAAAGAAAGCTGCTGTACTTGCCCAATATGTCAGAGCTTGATTTGCTTCTTCAAATATATAGACCATGAATGTGGAAAAATACTTATAAGAACAGTTTTTACACAGCTTGCATGACCCCAAAGGAGTGATATAGAGGCCACATAACACTAATGATTATCTTTTGAAGCTTTCCAGGGACACCTCATGGCACAATCAGACTGAGTTGTACTTAAGGATAGAATATCCCTGATTGACTGTTACATGGCATACACAACAGTTTTGTGTGCACATGGCATTCTCAAACTGTCCTGAAACCAAGAATGTATAATGTCAACAGTACATGGCTGGTCCCATTGTGCTAAAATTTTAAAGCTAGTCTCAGGTGACCATGTCCAGAAAAATTACATTCCTGGAGACTAGTCATTATAACTAAACATACATTATTCATCAGATAGGGACACTACCTAACAGGGAGGTATTTCTTTTATTATGCAAACAACTATTTATCACATAGTTACTATGTATTTGGCATTGCGCCAGATGTTGGGGTGGCAAAGTCATTGTTACAGAAGCTGTGATGTCCCTCCCATATCCTCAGGCCAACCACCAAGCTCATGACATTCATTTGATCTTTCCAGGATATTGGCTACTGTTGGAAGTCAGCTTGGGACGCTAATAAAGACATTTAAAAGGATTGGATGTGTCACCAAGTTGCTAGAACAACATGGCTGACAACAATGCCTGAAGGGTGCTGCCCCCTCACCGAAGAGGGTCTATTGGATACTTTAATCACTTTAGAATTTAATGTGGTAACAGAGTTTATCTGAAGCTAAAATGAGAATGTGCTTTGTCTCGGAGAATGCCTGGATCTGCCTGGACTCTCAACCAGGATAAGTGCAGTGAGACTTAGGATGTAGTGCTAGTCTGAAACTTCCCTGTCGACCTTCAATGTTAGCTTCTCTGCTGATGACTTAAAACAGGCTAGTAGTTTTGCCAACCCTGTCTTGACTACTTAAAAAGCCACTGAGATCTTTTACTGGCTCTTGACCCAAAGTCAAGATTTCTGCCACAGTTTTTGGTAGTTCAAGCCAGAGGTAAAACCTTAGTGCAGTATATGTGCACAAAGGTTGAACCTGAAGGGACCTTGTGCTATGGGATATCTCTTAGATCTCACTTCAGACACTTTCCTGCACTCTTTCTCTCTCTCTGCACTATATCCTTCACCTTTAAATGAAAACCTTATGTGAGTGTACTCTGTGAAGTCTGATGAGACCTTGCAAATATCCACACTGAGAAAAGCAATACAAATGTTCCTATGGATCAATGCTAGAAGTCTAAACTACCAGAGCACATTTATGGGGAGATGTCACTGGACAATGGACACATTCTTGTTCTCTAATCACATTGGCACAATGGATAAAATTGAACATGTTTTTCTTATTATTGAAGAGCCTGTCCTTGTGAGGGAGCCTGTTCTTATGGAGAAAAAAGAGTGCTTTATAATGATACTTGGAAGCTGATGTCACTGAAAACCTGTGCCATGATGCCTATGGTACAATTACATCAATCATATGGCTTGGCTCTGTGTCTCTACCCAAATTCCAGTGTTAGAAAAGCCTGCTAAGAGGTTTGAATCATGGGAATGTACTTTCCCCTTGCTCTTCTTGTCATAATGAATGAGATCTGGCTGTTGTGAAAATGTGTAGCATTTCCCCCCACCTCCCTGCCATCCATGTGACGATGTGCTTGCTTCCCCTTCACCTTCCACCATGATTGTAAGTTTCCTGAGGCCTCCCCAGAAGCAGAAGCTTATATACCTCACTGAGTAGTGAGCCAATTGAACTTCTTTTCTTTATAAATTATCTAGTCTCAGGTAGTTCTCTACCGCGATGAGAGAATGGACTAATACATTGTATAAAGCAATTAAAATAGAAAATATACTGAATAATTCTCTCCAGCCCCATCCCTATCACTGAAGATGGGCAGTACATAGAATAAGGTTATTTCTTTGGGGAAGAAATAGGAAATGATACTGTAAATTAACTGATTTATGGTGTGTTAAACATTATTTAAATCAGTGTGGCTACATGGTGTAACAAGGGGCTATAGATTTATTAATAGAACTAAGTGGAAGTGAATGCATGTAGCTAGTGATCTTCCAGATTAGAAAATATTTCATGTGGCTAATCTGAAGCCTTCAGTTGATTTGATAGCTATGAAAAATAGTATCCAGTGGAAAAATGAAATTGGCCTTAGAACAACAAAGAACACAATTACATCTCTTCATCAATACATTTATAAATTTTCAAGAAACTGTCAATGATGGAAGAAAAGAATAATTCCGTGGTTAAGAGAACATCAAAGAGTCCGTGAAGAAGGAATATGGTTGCAACTAGCATGTCATATAGAGGAAATTGTCACTTTCTATTGGACAGGTCAAATGCAAGACACAATTAGGGATTTAGTAGATTATTGTTTAATATAAAATATCATAAAATGTCGTGTAAAACAAATTATCCAAAATAACTGAGAAATATGTGGCAAGGAGATAATAAGTAAAGTCAAATGAGTGGTAAGGACCTGACTCACCCTTTCATTGAAAAGAGATGCCTGAAGGAATGAATAACCTAGACAAATTACTCTTGCTAACACATAAAAAAATCCTAAAAAGATTACTTTCATAATATATTGATGATATTTAGTAGCATAAGATTTTAGGAGTCCCTATATATAAAACATACATGGTGTGGTATATCTAGTGTGTCTCAAATGCTTATTAAAAACAAAAAGTAAGAACCAACCCATGCCTTATGAATATATGTGGCAGGGCTAACGGTGATGACAGGTCATCATTACAACTGTGTAATTAGTGGAATCTCAAATGAAGTCAAACTAAATGGCTTTATTTGTGTCATTGTTTTTCCATGGATTGTTTCAATCTCTCCTGTTTATCTGAAATAAAAAGGAATCCGAGGACAGGAGAAAAATAAATTTTGGAAACTGAATGTGGCAGTATTTTGATCCTTCAGGACAAGTATTTTTCATCTATTTCTGAGGTTTGCCTTATTATTTGAATCATTCCTGAAGACTGGTGTCACATAAGGTCAGTGATTTCCATTGAGTTTGCTCAGTGATTTCCATTGAGTTAATCTAAATTAAACCATTTGGATTAACACAAAATTGATGTTATAAAATGGACATCTTAAAATTCCACCCAAGAAGAAAAATATAAATATATACTATTCAATTAAAGGCCTAAATTTATTAACAGAATTAAGTGAAAAATGAATTAGTAAGAAAATGAATTATTATCTTAAAATACACCCAGCAATGTATACACAATTACACAAAAAATAAGCAACCTCTCTTATGGAAAATAAGACATTTTCAACAATAAACACAATTATAATGTAAAGAAACTTATGAAGCAATTTCAATTAAGGTAAAATTAAAACCCTTTAAAATATTAACAAACCCACTGAATCAACATTAAAATGCACACACACATTTAGACACATACATTACACATCATCATGCATCATTGGCTGAATAAATTCTAATGGTGAAGTGAAACTTGGTTTTATATCCATAAATATATTAATGCAAGGTAGCATGTAAATAATGTGAAGGAGATAAAATATGATCTTATCAATAAATGCACCAAAGATCTTAAAGGTCTTTAATAAATTCAACATAAGTTTTATGAAAATAGCTCTCAGAAAGTTAGGGATTGAAGTGCATCTACAAAAATATAACAAACAAAAAAATATATATAAAAGAAATGAAGGGAAAAAAGTCAACTAATTATCATCAAAGGAATAAAAGTTTAACTACAAGAATAAGAATTAATCAAAGATATCCACAACTGCCACTTCACTTTATATTATAGAGGAAGCCAGAACTAGTACAATAATGTAAGAAAAACATAAAAGTTGATAAGGACAGGATATAAAGATGCAAGATTGTTATGATTTTTGGATGATGAAATTATATATGTTGGAAACTAAATAGAACCTACAGAATAACTATTACCATTTCTAAAAGAGAACACTTTAGCCAATTTGCTGGACATACAATCTTCACGAAATAGTTAAATCTGTCAGGAACTTAGAGGACAGAATTTTAAAAAGTTAAATGGTATCAAAATATCAACTATCTTTGAAAAAATCTAGGAGAATGCTTTATTCTTGATTGACATTAACGTGAAGATGTTTTGCAATAAAATAATCATGTTACATATATAACTTAATTTATATAAATATATTAATT
>NW_016820154.1:523351-534730 GCF_001698545.2 Rhinopithecus bieti | reverse complement strand
TATTTATATAAAATATAGAAATATATAAAGTATTTCATAGTGATACTAATATAATTTACAATTTTCTGGATACGGTGGCTCATGTTTATAATCCCAACACTTTGGGAGGCTGAAGTGAAAGGATTCCTTGAGGCCAAGTCTTTAAGACCAGCTTGTGCAACAGGATGAGACACCATCTCTCCAAAAATATAATTTAAAAAAAAATCCAGTCATGGTGGCATGTGTCAGCAGCCCCAGTTGCTTAAGACACTGAGACAGGAGAATCACTTGAGCCTGGAATTTCAAGACTGCGTGAACCGTGAGCATGCCACTGCACTCTGACCTGGGTGAAAGATCAACACCCTGTGTCAAAATAATAAGTAAAAATAGGAAAAAATAAAATAAAAATAAATAAGATTATATTACATTTTGGAGAAAAATATTATGATAATACTTAGGGAATTTGCTACTCAAACTTTGCTGCCCAGTAATTTCACTGTTGATTCTGTCCTAGAGGACCATTGAACATATGAAGAATCTGTAATTTAGCTTCTTCTATGAACACTAATTATAAAAATAAAACATGCTAATAAAACCTATTTTTCAGTAATAGAAAGACTTTCTAAATCACCTTAAAAGGGAACACTATACAGAAGTTACAGTGAATATTGTAGATGTGCATGTATATATAAAGTTCTAAAATTTATAATAAATATATAATTTTATAACAATAATTGCAGAATATGACGTTAAATTTTATGCAAATTTATATATCTAATAGTTAAAATAGTTTAATATTTAAAGACTTATAAAATAATAGTATATTTTTGTATGGATTAAAACATATTATATATGAGAACATTAGAAATATTCATAGAATGGATATCCATCGACTTCAGATAATGTTTGCTTCTGGGGAGGGAAAGTGATGAATAGAAGTGGTGTGTGGTAAGACTTTAGCAGTGTTTGTGCTATTTTACTACTTAAAGTTACTGAGAGAAAGAATGAAGCATATATGTCCAAATAATTTAATTTAGTAAAGGGTGTTTTTTGCATCTGTCATATTATATTTTGTATTTTGCATTGTTTAAAATAGCTCATAATGACAAAAGGAAAAATGTCCTTTCTGAATGTATGGCTGGCAGTTATGAACATTTTATATTTGTTTTTTTTAAATAGAATGATTATACTGATGTATAATTATAATGTATAATTATAATTATAATGCATTATTATAAATGTGTTTAGATGGCAAATCATCAAATAGCATCCCCAACAGCAAACAATTGATCTCTCTTTGTTGCTGAGATTTCCTCCAGCTCTCTGAGTTCTTGCCCTTCATAGGGCTTTTTTATGCACTTCTTTATCCTTTGATATTCTGTGTTACTCTAACAGCATTTCCTTTATCTGCTTATTTAATTGGCATTTTTGTCCCCTGTGACTAGTTTCTGTGTTCCTCTAACCAAAGAAGTCTGCTTGTCTACTGATAAATGTGCTTACAATATTATTTAGCACCTAATTGGGGCCCCCAAAACATTCATTAAATGAAAGAGTTGAATATATATGCACAAATTATCAGCACGATGAATGTATTAATGAAACAGGGAACAAAGTTATAAACTATGGATATTCATGTGCCCACCAAGTGTAATACTTTCTGAAGGCAAGCAGTTGCTGTCACAAACAAATTTACAGGGAATGACGAATGTAAGCACTGCAGATTAGCATGGCTGCCTCAAGTAACACTGATAATTTAAATTGTGTTAACAAAATTTCAGTTTCAAAATACATCAAAATACAAATTGATATGCAAGGACTTTCCTGGTCTCAACAAGATAACTCTTTACTATGTAGCTAAGTGCTAAAACCAAGCTCAGAAATTCAATCTGTGTGATACTGAATTTCAACATCCGTTGAATTAATGACTTTGCTGTGTCTTTTATGTGACAGTACATTTATTGCTAAGAAAAGAATAAGTATTCAACCACTATGATAACACTATTGGAAAAAACTAAGGGGACTGAAAAAATATGTGATTCAAACCTCAATATCTTTGAATCATTTTCTATACCTTAGTTTCCTAAAAAATATATTCCCTTTTATAGTACAAATTTTAAAATTGTTCTGTTGCCTTATACTTTATAATTTTTAACTGTTGATCAGAATGCAAACTCAACCTAGCTATGTGGAATAATATAAAATTAATGTAGGGAAGATAGGGATTATATTCAACTAGAAATTCAAAGATTAACTAATATGCATAAATGGATAGTTGGGAAATAATCATGGGACTAGAGTTTATAGGTTTGGGGCAAAGAAATGAAACATAATTTTATTTTGAACCAAACATATATAAACGTGAACCAAATTCTGGTCCTTAATGACAATGAAAGGCCAGAATGCCCATGGAATAGAGGAGGAAGAATGGCCTTTTGGTAATGCCATCCAGGTACCAACTCCTTCCTATATTTTTCTGCTGAGTCCCAATGATTTGCAAATCATTTATGACATAGTGTTAAAGTCTGAAACTTCCCTGTCGACTTTCAATGTTAGCTTCTCTGATAACATGATTTGCAAATCATTAGGACTCAGTAGAAAAATATAGGAATAAATAGCATCTTATAACAACGACGTTCCTATGCTTCCTGTAGATTCTGAGTGCGAGTTGGAAGAGCTGCAAGTGAAATGGTGTTCCTGGTATCAGCAAGAGTAAGGGAAGCTTAACGTCCCCTATGCCAAATCACAAAATCAAATAGTTAGATAAGAGTATGTAACAAAATAAGCTTCAAGGTAGCACAGAATTCAACTCTAATGCAATAAGAGCTGAATTCTGTGCTCTTATGGGCAAATGAATCATTTGGTTGCAATTAAAACGTAGATTCATATCGAGTATGTCTGCTCTATTAGTTCATTTTTATAGGGGTAATTTATAAAGAAAAGAAGCATAATTGACTCACAGTTCTGCATAACTAGGGAGACCTCAGGAAACTTAAAATCATGACAGAAGGTGAAGGGGAAACAAGAAACATCTTACATGGTGGCAGGAAAGAGAGAGAGACAGAGAGAGAGGAAACCACCACACACTTTAAAACTATCAGAGCTCATGAGAACTGACTAATTATTAGAGCAGCAAGGGAGAATTATGCCCCCATGATCCAATAACCTCCCATTAAGCTCCTCCTCTGACATGTGGGGATTACAATTCAAGATGAGATTGGGTTTTTTTTGTTTGTTTGTTTGTTTGTTTTTATTATACTTTAAGTTCTAGGGTACATGTGCACAACGTGCAGGATTGTTACATATGTATACATGTGCCATGTTGGTGTGCTGCACCCATTAACTCATCATTTACATTAGGTATATCTCCAAATGTTTTCCCTCCCCCCTCCCCCCACCCCAGGACAGGCCCTGGTGTGTGATGTTCCCTTTCCTGTGTCCAAATGATTTCATTGTTCAATTCCCACCTGTGAGTGAGAACATGCAGTGTTTGGTTTTTTGTCTTTGCAATAGTTTGCTGAGAATGCAGGTTTCCAGCTGCATCCACGTCCCTACAACAGACATGAATTCATCCTTTTTTATGTCTGTGTAGTATTCCATGGTGTATATGTGCCACATTTTCTTAATGCAGTCTATGATTGATGGACATTTGGGTTGGTTCCAAGTCTTTGCTATTGTGCATGTGTCTTTATAGCAGCATGACTTACAATCCTTTGGGTATATAACCAGTAATGGGATCGCTGGGTCAAATGGTATTTCTAGTTCTAGATCCTTGAGGAATCACCACACTGTCTTCCGTAATCGTTGAACTAGTTTACAGTCCCACCAACAGTGTAAAATTGTTCCTATCTCTCCACATCCTCTCCAGCACCTGTTGTTTCCTGACGTTTTAATGATCGCCGTTCTAACTTGTGTGACATGGTATCTCATTGCAGTTTTGATTTGCATTTCTCTGATGGCCAGTGATGATGAGCATTTTTTTAAGTGTCTGTTAGCTGCATAAGCATCTTCTTTTGAGAAGTGTCTGTTCATATCCTTTGCCCACTTTTTGATGGGTTGTTTTTTTCTTGTAAGTTTGTTTGAGTTCCTTGTAGATTCTGGATATTAGCCCTTTGTCAGATGAGTAGATTGCAAAATTCTTCTCCCATTCTGTAGGTTGCCTGTTTGCTCTGATGGTAGTTTCTTTTGCTGTGCAGAAGCTCTTTAGTTTAATTAGATCTCATTTGTCAATTTTGGGTGTTGTTGCCATTGCTTTTGGTGTTTTAGACATGAAGTCCTTTCCCATGCCTATGTTCTGAATGGTATTGCCTAGGTTTTCTTCTAGGGTTTTTATGGTTTTAGGTCTAACATTTAAGTCTTTAATCCATCTCGAATTAATTTTTGTATAAAGTGTACAGAAGGGATCCAGTTTCAGCTTTCTACGTATGGTTAGCCAGTTTTCCCAGCACCATTTATTAAATAGGGAATCCTTTCCCCATTTCTTGTTTTTGTCAGGTTTGTCAAAGATCAGATGGTTGTAGATGTGTGGTATTATTTCTGAGGACTCTGTTCTGTTCCATTGGTCTATAGCTCTGTTTTGGTACCAGTACCATGCTGCTCTAGTTACTGTAGCCTTTTGTATAGTTTGAAGTCAGGTAGTGTGATGCCTCCAGCTTTGTCCTTTTGACTTAGGATTGTCTTGGCAATGCGGGCTCTTTTTTGGTTCCATATGAACTTTAAAGCAGTTTTTTCCAATTCTGTGAAGAAACTCATTGGTAGCTTGATGGGGATGGCATTGAATCTATAAATAACCTTGGGCAGTATGGCCATTTTCACGATATTGATTCTTCCTATCCATGAGCATGGTATGTTCTTCCATTTGTTTGTGTCCTCTTTGATTTCACTGAGCAGTGGTTTGTAGTTCTCCTTGAAGAGGTCCTTTACATCCCTTGTAAGTTGGATTCCTAGGTATTTTATTCTCTTTGAAGCAATTGTGAATGGAAGTTCATTCCTGATTTGGCTCTCTGCTTGTCTGTTACTGGTGTATAAGAATGCTTGTGATTTTTGCACATTAATTTTGTATCCTGAGACTTTGCTGAAGTTGCTTATCAGCTTAAGGAGATTTTGGGCTGAGACGATGGGGTTTTCTAAATATACAATCATGTCATCTGCAAACAGGGACAATTTGACTTCTTCTTTTCCTAACTGGATACCCTTGATTTCTTTCTCTTGCCTGATTGCCCTAGCCAGAACTTCCAACACTATGTTGAATAGGAGTGGTGAGAGAGGGCATCCCTGTCTTGTGCCAGTTTTCAAAGGGAATTTTTCCAGTTTTTGCCCATTCAGTATGATATTAGCTGTGGGTTTGTCATAAATAGCTCTTATTATTTTGAGGTACATTCCATCAATACCGAATTTAGTGAGCTTTTGCTTAAAAACACTGGCATCTTCTAATTTCCACAGTCTTAACTTTCTCTGGCTGAGAGAGAATCTCTTTGTAGTAGAATTTAGTGCCTAGATGAAAGAGTACGTTGGACTATTTACTCTCTGTAATATCTTCTGCCATCTGATAATCAGGGGTGAGTTTCATTTCTCTTAAGGTCTGGATTATTACAATTTAGATAGAGTTGGATGGAGACGAAACAACTCTCTTGTAATCTCAGCTGTCCTTGAGAAGTGACTTAAGGAAGATATGAATGTGGAGAAGCAAATGTTGGATATTTTGTTAAATTTGTTTCCCTGGGCAAAAGTTCTCAAAATGTAGTGTGGAGACCTCTGGGGTTCCCTGAGATTTTTCAGAGGGTTTGTAAGGTCAGAAGTCTTTTATCATAATAAATATATTATTTAGCTTTTATACTTTAGTTCTCTCATGACTGTACAGTTGAGTTTTCTGGAGTCTGCATGATATATTAATTAATGAAAGATTAGATACAGAAACAAATAGAAGATTCCAGATGTCTTCTATAAAGCCATACATGACAGAAATCTGCAAAATGGAAAATAATGTCAACTTTTGTTTCTGGAAAATATTGCCACTTTTTTCTGGAAAATGTTGCCACTTTTAGTAAATATTTTAATCGATATCATTTTCATTGACAATTCATTGTGGTATACATTTAATGAGGTATATTGAGATTTTGTGATATATGTATCAAATATGGAATGATAAATCAAGCTGATAATCATGTACAACACATCAGATACCATTTTTGTAGTGAGACATTTGAAATTTGCCCCCTTAGTTATTTTAAAATATGTGATACATTTTTTCTGGCTATAGTCACTATGCTGTGCAAGTGATTAAGGTCTAAAAACCTGTTTTTCTTGTCTCTCTTAAACTTTTGGTACCCTTTGACCAACAACTTTCCACTTCCCTTCTTCCCCCTCCCAATTAACCTCTGGCAGCCATCATTCTATTCTCTACTTCTAAGAGTTCCACTTTTTAGATCCCAAAAATAAGTTAGATCATGTAGTATTTGTCTGTCTCTGTCTGGCTTATTTCACTTAGCATAATGTCCTTCAGGTTTGTACTAGTCAACGTTCTCTAGAGGGGCAGAACTAATAGTATAGATGTATATATGAAGGGAAGTTTATTAAGAAGTATTGACTCACACAATCACAAGGTGAAGTCCCACAATAGTCCAATCCGAGTCCCAAAACCTCAAAGTAGAGAAGCCAACAGTGCAGTCTTCAGTCTGTGGCTGAAGGTCCAGGATCCCCTAGCAGATCACTGATGTAAGCCCAAGAGTCCAAAAGCTGAAGAACTTGGAGTCTGATGTTTGAGGACAGGAAATATCCAGCACAGAGGAAAGACAAAAACTGGAAGACTCAGCAAGTCTGCTTTTTCCACCTTCTGCCTGCTGTATTTTTGTCATGCTGGCAGCTGATTAGATGGTGTCCACCTGGACTGAGAGTGGGTCTGCCTCTCCCAGTCCAGTAGCTCAAATGTTAATCTCCTCTGGCAACACCCTCACAGACACAACCAGGAACAATATCTTGCATCCTTCAATCTAATCAAATTGACACTCAATATTAACCATCACAAGTTTCATCTGTGTTGTTGCAAATGACAGAATTTTCCTCTTTATTGAGGTTGAATCATATTCCTTTGTGTACACATACCATACCACATTTTCCTTATCCATTCATTGGTTCCATGGCATAGCTATTTTTAATAATGCTGCAATAAACATGGGAGTACAAGTATCCTTTTTAAAGTATTGATTTTAATTCCTTTGAATATATTCTCAGAAGTGGGATTACTTTTGTTAACATGTAATGTGCTCATTGTTATTTCAAATAGATTGAGATATGCATATTTTGAAAGGTTTCAGTTTTAATTTCTAAATAATAATTATCAATATATATATATATAATGTGCATAAACAAAAGCTCTTTGGCTCTCTTTAGCTTCCCAACGAATTTTACAACTGTACAAAGGAGTCTAAGAAAGAGAAAAATAAGACAGAGAAAGAGAGGGAGAAACAGAATGGCTGCCAAGGAGAGCTTGGGAAGTCAAGAGATATGGTGTGGGAGCCTAAAAATAAAACATAAATTATGGTATCAGAAATCCAAGGCTATCTAGCTTAAATCTTTAAAAAACAACCAACCTCAAATTTCCTATTCTGCAAGATTTTTGTGTACTATATTGTATTCACAAAAACCTTCTTCTCCAAGTTCTTACCATCTCACATGTCTGTTTTATCATTATACTTTTCTGTTGTTGGTTCATCCTGTTTTGTTTTTATTTTCATTTTTCTTTCTGTAAGTTTCCTTTGCCTTGTTAGTGAATTAATAATATTCTTGAAGACATGGAAGTCAGACAAATGTAGGTTAAGGAAAATTGAAATTGAAATTTTTTGATTTCCTTATTAAATTTATGGGCCATTTTAAAGTTTTCCATTTTGATAGAGCCATTATGCACTTAAAATATTCTAATTTGTATTGCTTATCATCACATTTTGCTTTAGCTTAACTAAAATAATCATTAGGTACCGTGAAAAGGCCATGCATATTATGACAACTTAAATTAAAAGTATTTCTTTAACTATTAGAGTGGGGGACGATCTGTTAATAAAATAAACCTTTTTGGATGTATTCTTGGGGAATAAAACATGCCTAAATCCTACATGTGATTTATCATCTGTTGGTTG
The DNA here is from genome assembly GCF_001698545.2 of Rhinopithecus bieti. Classification (NCBI taxonomy): domain Eukaryota; kingdom Metazoa; phylum Chordata; class Mammalia; order Primates; family Cercopithecidae; genus Rhinopithecus; species Rhinopithecus bieti. The sequence continues at coordinate 526,622 of NW_016820154.1, read as the reverse complement.
AATCAGGCTTATTTTAGAGAAGACAATGTGCTAATGAGATAATAAAGATTTCTACATGTGTTTTGCTGACAGTAATATAAATATAATTTAAATTATACCCATAAACCTTTTCAGGTTAAAAAATACATTCTGTCATGATTATTTCATCATCAACCAAATTTCTCTTTCTAACTTCCCTTGGGATTATGGTGTATTATCATAGAAATACTGCACCAACCAAAGCTCACACAGACTTTCATAGGAAGTCTAGCAATAGCAATGCAGTGCAATCTGCATTCTCATATGAAATAACCATTAATTCCCCTCCTACACTATCATTATGTATAATGAGTGGCAGCCCCTCACTATATGTGTCTCTGTATATGTAAATATATGTATGGATAGATGCATTTTGTATGTGATATTGTATTATATAAAACATTATATACATACCTATATATTATCCTATACTGTTTTCGGCAGAGAGTGTAACTTTTGCCCTTCTTAACTCGAGATTGATAATTTTCCTATTATTATTTATTCAGTATTTCAATTGAGATTTCTCCTAAGGGAGAAAATACTCCTGTAATTCTTTGAAAATGTACCAAATATACTATCATTTTTCGTAATTAAAAACACTTGTCATAACCATATGAAGAATTCATTCAAGGTCTCCTGCAAAGCCATGCACACAACATTAATTTACCTAGCACTAAAGTTTGAGGTATGCAATTGACCTTCTTGAGATTTAAGACTGTGACTGCATTTCACTATGACTTTTATGGTGAGACCAAGATCCCCTGAAATAATCTCTTCTAGCCTCGAATTGTTCTATCACTCAAAAATGTGCTCAGAAAGGAAGAACAAGCAGAAAAAAAAAAAAAAAAAAAAAAAAAAAAAAAAAACCACAAGCACACTACTGTGGATTGGTGTAAAGTATTAAATTATCGGTGAGCTGATATCAGCATAGCTACTGTTAAATAGAAATACATCCTTTCTTAACGGCTAAAATGTTAATGAAACATTTAGTGAAATAATTTTATGAATACAGTGGACAGTAAGGACTTTTAAGGGTGTTTTTGGTGGCTAGTACACTTCCCTTAAAGAATTATGTCTGTGGCTGGGCGCGGTGGCTCACACCTATAATCCCAGTACTTTGGGAGGCCAAGATGGGTGGATCACCCAAGGTCAAGAGTTCGAGACCAGCCTGACCAACATGGAGAAACCCCATCTCTACTAAAAAATACAAAATTAGCCGAGTGTGGTGGTGCGTGCTGTAATCCCAGCTACTTGGGAGGCTGAGGTTGCGTTGAGCCAAGATGGCACCATTGCACTCCAGCCTGGGCAACGAGAGCAAAACTCCGTCTCCGAAAAAAAAAAAAAAAAAAAAAAAAAGAATTATGTTTGTGTGTTTGTTTAAAATCTCACCACATCATGAGATAATTGATTGAACGCTATAGGCACTGACTTCATCTTAGACGTTTCTGAAAATTTTAGGCTGTAGTGTATAGTGAATCAGAAATAACCAAAGAATTATTGAAACTGATTCCCAGTATCAGTCATAAACACAAACTGCTTTAGAAACAACCAGCTTTTCCTTAAAATTCATGATAAGGGATGAGGTTGGGAAGGTGGCAATTATTAAAAAGTAGTTTGTTCAGTGTCCTAGGTGAAATGACCAATTATCAGGCTATAAGGAGCTATGATACATGGGACAGGGAAAGCGAGATTTTCTTTTCTCCCTCTGTATAAGGAAGGTATAAGTAATTATTTCTGACTTATTTTACAAATTATAATTACTTCAGAAAACAACATTTCAAAAGAAAAATTAATTATACATTTTTGGATTTAATTTTAATTTTAATTTTAATTTTTTTTAGAGACAGAGTCTTGCTATGTCACTATGTTGCCCAGGCTGGTCTTGAACTCCTGAGTTCAAGTGATCCTCCTGACTCAATCTCTCAAGTGGCTGGGACTAAAGACACGTGCCACAACACCCAGCCAACATTAATTCTGTTTTGATGATTAAGATGCATTGTTTAAGACTGTGAGTATAATTTGTAAATTGACCTTAGAAATATCTAAATACAACTTCTAACTTTATGCTTAATAGCAATGTGATGAGAATCAATTTCCTCATTTACAAGGGGCAAGGAATAATATCTACATTTTGTGACTTCAAAGAATGTAACACACGAAATACATACATGGAAAGAGAGAGAGAAGGAAAGAAAGAGAGAAAAACTAGCATAATAGTAGTGTAGTAGCAGTGGTATAATTATTTCTTTTTATTATCAATTTCACTAAAATTTGAAATTATAATTGGCATTGTAATAAAATTGATAAAACAATAAATAGGAGTAACTATATGAAATTATCTACCACTGTTCCTACATATTATGTGCTTAATATACATTAGTTGAATTATTAGAATATATGAGGCTTTATTTTAAGCTTTACTTTTTAAAAATGTATAATTTACATCAAATAAATGAATTGGTTCAATAGCAATGTGTAAGAACAACACTGACACCAGTAAATTTTAAGTACCTCACCTGGCTTAAGAAGAAGTATATTTCATGTCTGGTAAGCCCTGTGTACTCTTTTTATATGATGTCTTCTCTCTTTGTAATCCAGAGGTAACTTTTTAAATCCAGATAAAAAAAAAATCACTCCGTATATTATCATTTTCTTCCTTTTCTTTATGGTTTTGCCTGTATTTAAGCATTATGTAAATGGTATTATTCCATGTGCATTTTTCTTAGGTTTTTTAAAACAATGAACATTGCATTTTAATGGTTCATCCATCTTGATGTACGTAGTTATAGTTCATTAGTTTTTACTGTAGTATAAATATTCCATTGTAAATCACAATTCATCAATCCTTTTTCCTTGTAATATGTTTTTTTCTAGTTGTTTGTTTATTTTGTTATGATATACCCTTTCTGGTGGACATACAATGATTTATCTCATATACCTAGAAGTGAAATTGCTTTTGCGACTTAAAGCTTGCTTAACTTTAATAAAGAATGTCAAATTTTCATGATAACAAGTAAGTGGTACGGATTTACAGGCTCATCAGGGACGCGTATGTATTTCTTTTGTTTCATATTCTCACTACTGTTTTGAATGAAAAGATTGCTTATTTTCAAATATTCTGAGTGTATAAGAACATATCCTGAGCACTTAATATACATTTTGTTAGGCTCAGCTCAGTATGCTTTTATGTGTTGTTAATCTACTCTTTTTTTTTTTTTTTTTTTTTTTTTTTTTTTTTTTTTTTTTTTTTTTT
>NW_016820154.1:520704-522646 GCF_001698545.2 Rhinopithecus bieti | reverse complement strand
ACCTCGTGATCCGCCCGTCTCGGCCTCCCAAAGTGCTGGGATTACAGGCTTGAGCCACCGCGCCCGGCCAATCTATTCATTTTTTTCATCATCTTTGAAATGTATATTTTTGCTTTCTTAATTTTTATTACTTAAATTTTAGTTTTACTCTATGTAGTTGAAATTGTGCTCTATTCTGCTGGAGATATAACCATTATTTCAATATAATTTAAGCAATTCATTGTGTAACTATAGTTGCTGTCCTCCAGCAGTAGATCAGACTGTTAGGAAAGGTCAGTATTTTCAGGGTTTTTTTTTTGTTATTGTTGTTTTTGGGACAGAGTTTTCTCTTGTTGCCCAGGATGGAGTGCAGCGATGTGATTTCGGCTCACCACAACCTACTCCTCCTGGGTTCAAGCGATTCTCCTGCCTCAGTCTCCCTAGTAGCTGGGATTACAGATGCCTCACACCACGCCTGGCTTATTTTGTATTTTTAGTAGACGTGGGTTTTCTCCGTGTTGGTCAGGCTGACCTCGAACTCCCGACCTCAGGTGATCCGCCTTCCTTGGCCTCCCAAAGTGCTGGAATTACAGGCATGAGCCACTATGCCTGGCCGGATTAGTTTTATAATCTATCTGTTTTGTTTCAGCAAGAAAGAAACAAAATAATAATTGACACTCCACAAGCCTATTTGGTTTTCAAAGCTGTTTCATAAGCCTGAATCATAAACCGGACTCACATTAGCTTTAAAAGACACAACACGATCATCTAAACTAAGGGCCTGAAAAACAGCCTGTGATAGATACGTGACTCTTGTAACAACACACATCTGCTAGAAGTGGAAGGGTATGTGACAGCAAGATGCCTACCAGGGCCACGTACTGAACTGACATGAGATGACACAGGGGTCCAGGCAGAATATATTCTTCTAAGGATATGCCAAAATGAAGCATGACTTCAGATAGGTGGAAAACCCTAGGAAACAATAAAAGACCAACTTACAACACAGGTAGTTCTCAAAAATCACACAGATCAGAAGAAAGTGTGACTTCAATAAATATCAGTAAGATTTGTAAAACTGAGGTCGTTTGTTTGTTAGCAGAAGAAAAGTTTATTCATCTGTCTTTTCAAGCATGACTACGTACATTAAACATTTTCTGCTTTTTTTTTTTTTTTTTTTTTTTTTAATTTTCCTTTTTTATTTCAATTGGTTTTGGGAACAGGTGGTGCCTGGTTACACGAGTAAGTTTTTTAGCGGTGATTTCGGAGATTTTGGTGCACATATCACCAGAGCAGTGTACACTGTACCCAATGTGTAGTCTTTTATCCCTTATCTCCCTCCCAAAACATTTTATGTTTTGAATATATAAAAATTGCTTTCACTTTTGAGATATTTTCCATTTATTTATAAGGCATGTTTCCTTGCTGTTATGCATAGTAACATCTACTTAAATTTATTTTAGACAAAATTATTCAGTATTTCTGAAAATCGTCCTGGAACACTGGTCTTTCAATACTTGTTAATGATTAATCTGGTCAGTGATAAGACTGTCTCCTTTACCTGTCAGTAACAGTTTATCTTTTCAGTAAATTCATTTTCTCTTTTGGAAAATTGACAAGGAGCACATTTACATCCCTTATGGTTAATGGCTGTTATCACTCCAGGTTTATAGATGATGAATTTTCTTCTAAATACCCTCAAGGGTGATCTTTATTGTCGGTGTTTCCTTTGCTGTCATCTCTTGAATTTGAATAGGGTTGATGGAATTATACCAGTGCAGCAATAAAATTTCCCCATGCTATTTTTAGCATGTCTAAGATTTTATCATATTATATATCGATATTATCAAAGAAATATATTATGTGATATTCTACCAAAATATTCATGAAAGCTATAGAAGTATACAAACCTACATAATAATAGCAACAATAAATCTTGTAAAGTTATTTTATAGTATTGAAT
>NW_016820154.1:512977-519428 GCF_001698545.2 Rhinopithecus bieti | reverse complement strand
AAAAAAAAAAAAAAAAAGATTCTGGTAGCATTTATTCCAAGACAGCAATCTCGAAAGTTGAGTTCACAAATCCTGACTTGTTTCAGGTCCCTGTGCTCCATTACCCCACCTCTGGACCTACGTGGGGATTTTCAGAGATCTTTAGTCCATTTCTTTAGGACCAACATTTTATTTATAGTAACTATATACTATATATAATACTATATGTATATACTATACATATAATATACACACATATAATATACTATACATAGTATAATACTATACTATATATACTATAATACTATACTATATATACTATATATGATACTACATATAGTAACTGATAGAATCCAGAAATTATGCCAGGTTTGTCAATATCTCTACTAACCACTTTCTGTAGTTTCTATTATTAAATGGAAATGAGAGGAGAAGAGGTAAAGTACGTATTCTTCTTTTATCTCCAATATTTTTATTCATATTATTTTTTTAAATTGACAAATTAAATTGTATGTATTTCTTGTATGCATCATGGAGTATATACATTATAGAATGACTAAATCTAGCTAACTAATACATGCATGTAGGGTCAATGCACCTGACAGCAATAACTTAACCATATCCTGAGAATGATCCTGTGTGGAAGACACCTGAATGTGTGTCCTGAGATAGGGAATTTGACAGTGGCCCACTTAGAGATTCGTTATTTGTCTATGAGGAACATCTGAACCCCTGAACCCTCCCCTGGAACACAAGTTGTACAGGGGGATCAAGGCCCTGAGTTTTGGGTTGAATGAGGATTGCCAGGTGGAGGTTGTTGGTGGGGGGCGGGGGTGCTAAGTGAAAATGCTGTATAAATGGCATGTTTTTTTGGCAGCAGTTGAGTTCTCTTGCCCAGCCAACCACCACTGGACATTTTCCCCTATATATAAGCCCCTCAATAAAATCCCATGTCTCTTTGCTGCTATGAGTCTATTCTTCGGTCCCTTGGACCTAGTGCCATCCCCACTGGAGTCAATGGGGGTTTGGCACAACAATGCCTCACCTCACTTAGTTATCATTTTTTTTTGTGTTGAGAACACTTTACATCCACTCTGAGCATTTTTCAAGATGATGTATTGCTAACTACAGTTACCATGAATAGATTTCTTGAAATTTTATCTCCTGTCCAACTGAAATTTTGCATCATTTGACCAATATCTTCCCACCACCACGTTCCCAGTTCCTGGTGACCACTATACTACTCTCTACGTCTATGAGATTAGCTTTTATAGATTCCATGAGTAAGATCATGTGATATTTATTTTCCTGTTCCTGCCTTATTTCACTTAACATAATGTCATTCAGGTTTATCCATATTGTCTCAAATGACAGAATTTCCTTCTTTTTTATGACTGATAGTATTACATTCTGAATATATACTGCAATTGTTTTAATTATATTTGTATCAGAAAACCGAGTCATATTTATTAAGTTAAGATATTCTAATTCGTGTTAGTTTGAAGAGGGTATAGAATTATTCTTCCTGGATCAGAAATGAAAAGTTATAATCCACAACTTTTTCCTATTTTGACGTTTGTTTGTGTATTTGGAAATATATGTTAGATTCTAAAGGCATGCGATTTAATGTATTTTTATATGTGAATGGAAGGAGAAAAGAAGGCTATAAAAGGAGGCATAGTGTCTATCCCTGCATTTGTGTAATCTTTGGTGGCTTAACTTCACAATCTAACCTCAAAAGTCATGGCTATGCACAACTGTGTGTTTGTGTATGTGTTTGTGTGGTACTTTCATTTTTTTTAGGCTGTGAAGTAATTAGCTTGTATTCTAAAAATTCTAGTCTCTTGTGTGCTAAAATTTTATAGATCTAATAAAGCTTTTTACAAGACTTCTGCCAAGTGCATATAAAATCTCTTGATATTTTGCTTATAGTGTCTGTTCTTTTTGCTGCTAAATGGAACTCTGTAATGGACTCCTGTGTGTGTAGGTATGTTCATTTTGTAAATTTTGTAATCATTGCAAATAAAAGTTTAGTTTTACAAAGTGGTTTCAGCTATGTAGGAAAGTTTTGACATTCATTACAATGTTTTATCATTGAGTTTAGCATCTCTTTTCAGTTGGAAACTGAGAAATGTATACAACAATGGTGTATTATTCTATGGAGGAATTCATTTTCTCTGTAAACAGATAACGATCTAATTATCACAAAAATAGAAGAATGAACACTCATACTATCGACTTAGGAGATCGGCTTTCCTAAGCCCTATCTTTTCTTTTTTAATTTGTAAGAGACACTTGCCTATTAGGTAATTGTCATTACATCGAGGGCTGAATAGATGCTAATACAAGCATACAGCCAGCACAAGCAAGAAATATTTTATAATTTTGTATTTATTTTATAAAGTCACACTGCAACTCTTCTGCATTGATCTAAGATTTCCTTGAATAATCTGATGATCTGGCTCCACGGTTAATTGTCTACCTGTTATCTTCAGAAAGTTATTGCTTTGGCCATCTAGCATTGTGATTGTTGCCTTTTGAATACTGAGTTGCTGACATTTATTTCCTCCTGGAAACTAATTGCATTTATATTAGATTTTTTTTAACATATGGACAAAAATGGAACAAAACAGTAGGATAATGAGCATTCAATTCTAAGTTAATTGTGTCACTGTACGTAATTTGTATACATGAATTCTGCCATAGCATATAATTTGATCTGAGTTGAATGTCACTAAATCTAAACTATGTGTCTCCTAGAAAAATATCACCCTAATTTTATCCATTTATTCATTGTAAACATGCCAATTTCTGAAGGTCATTGGGCAAATGTTCAGAAATAACACAAAATTGAAATAAGTTCAGGAGTAAAATTTTAAGTAATAATGTAAAATAAAATATGTAGAACTGTTTCCTAGCATGGTTTGAGACGTGAACAAAGGTTAAATTTATCATTAAAATTAATATACAAACCTTTATACCAAAGCAAGTGGGCTGTATATAAACACATTTGATCTAGAAGTGCACATTTGATCTCATCAGTTTCTTGCCCCTTTCAAAATTACCTACATCTCTTAAGAGAAATGGATTGCAATATATCATTTGTGTGTCTATAATATCCATAACATTTACCTGATGCAGTATTGTCAATTACATAGTTTTATATATTCAAATAAATAACTCTGATCAAATTAAATCAAAATGCCTATACAAGATTGTTATTTTGTGCCAGCTTATCTCACAAGCTGCTTGATTATGTAAGAAGTATTACACATAAATATTAGTGAAAAGCCCCTGCCTTGCTGATAATTTGTGAGGCACTGTGAAGTGGAGGAAGCACACAAAATGGGAACAACAAGACCTGGGCTTAAAACCCTGATGTTTCTCATACTATCTATTTCATCTTAGCTGGATTACTTAATCTTTCAGAACCTCAGCCTCCTTGTCAGAAAGTTGACATCAAGGTTGTTAGGTGAATTATAAATGTGTTAAGTATCTGGATTTGGTAAAGTGCTTAGTGCACTTCAAATTGCTTAAAATGCTTCTTACTATCATTATTACACGTAAAGAACATGAGGCAGTAGAGGATGTTAAAAACCACATTTTGCATAATTTAAATTTGTAAAAAATTGATTACGTTAACCATCCATTTTTAAATGTGATTACATTCATTCTATTTAAAGAATAGATTAATTAATCCATACCTTTAATGAATAGATAACTGATATCAAGATAATGAGGTAAGATATCTTGGGAAATTTACCTACCTATAGTTCATTTCAGAAAGTTTCAAAATTGTAAAAAATATGATATTACAATATAGTCTTCACTTATTTATTATAACAAGAAATTAATTACTTATTAAATACATATGCATTTATCTACTGCTAATATTTCAAGGAAATCTTTATAGGCTCTTTTCTCTTTAAATGTCAATCTGTCATAGAGAATTAAACCAAGATGTTGAAAAAAAGGAATAAAGTAAATCATCTATTCAGATACATGACAAAGACAATATTTTATGTACAGATTTTTATTTCAGATCATATTATAGTAGAAATGTTTGCAAACATGATTTCCCATAGCTGCATCATTATATGAATATATAAATACAATTAAATAATTCTATGATATGTCACATTTAGTTTTGTGTGGTCACTTACTATAGCAGACAATGTCACAGTAGAAAATCTAGTATAAATTGGTTGTATTTATCTCAGACTACTTCTTTAAGATAAATTATTAGAAAGGTTATCAGTATATTAAAGTGCATGAACAATTTAAAGCTTTTTACATGCAGGCAGATTCTCCATTAGAAAGTTGCAATCATTTTACACTAATATCAAGTAACTTGTTGATATAGCACATCTTAAACAATGTCATTCTCATTTTTTCTTGTTTTGTTAAATAAGTTTTGCAATTTTAATGAGGCATTTTGTTGATATCTATCAGTTAGATTAAGTTGTGTGTATATATATATATATATATANATTATGTGATATTCTACCAAAATATTCATGAAAGCTATAGAAGTATACAAACCTACATAATAATAGCAACAATAAATCTTGTAAAGTTATTTTTATAGTATTGAATGAAATAATGCTTTCAGTATTTAAAAATGACAAATAATGTATAAGTTACATTTACAGTGTTGTTTCTTAAATATTTTTTTCATTGAGTGGAAAATGAAAGTAGAGGAGAGTATCATCCAGTTAACTGTTTCAATCTTAATAAAAATGACTTGAGAAACCATAGAGATATGTCTATTTTTTATTACTTTGTCAATGTATTTCATTAACCAAACTTCTTGCATATCTACATTATGCATGACACAACATTATCTTTTAATTGTAATCTCTAAGAGTTCAGGTTGACAAATTTTTATTCATGGTATAGTGTCTATGAATTTCCAGATAAAAACATAAAACCGTAGTACAACAAATGCAATGTTTCATCATAGAATATATGCAGATAAATATTACTGAATGTAATAATAATATTATTTAGAAATAACCTCAGAGTTTTGAGAGAGGTTTATTCTAAAATATTCTAGATTAAATATATTTTAAAGTGAATCCTGAATATTCTGTTTAAAATAATGTCACATTCTTTCCTGCGGTATCCCGCTAGAGTGGTAGCATAGCCTTATTCACTGAATAGCTTTAAAATTTAATCTCCAGTCTCTTCTGTGCCTGAAATGTAACAGCCGTGACACACAATATGATCAGAGTTGGATCCTTGTGAGAGTCGTATTGCTGACCTCAATTTGTTTTAGTCCTAATATTTTATGTTGGGATATGCATCTGGCTTTTAGTCACATTTCAGTTTGTTGAGTGGGGGAATGCAGAAATTGATATGCAGTTTCAACTAACATTCTAAGTTATGAATTTTTAAAACAAATTAAGTTTTAACTAGAAGTATATTTGTTTTCATATCACATTTTAATAATACTGAATTTTGTGTGCACGTTTCGTAAATCCTAACTACTTTAGAAATATTATTATTTTAATTTGCGAATAAGGTTGTGAAAGCACAGGTTTAGAAATTACTCAAGCCAGAATGTAAGTAAGTCATTAGCCTTGACATACCTAGTCTTACAGTATCTGGAAGTACACCAAACAACACAACATGTTATTCACAGCATGAAGATCATGACACATGACATATAACACAAAATATTATTCACAGCATGAAGATCATATGAATTAACAAGCGATGTATTTACTGTTATGAAGAATCATGGAATTTGAATATATGAAAAACATTAACTTTCAAGTTTTTGTATTACTGTGAAATAATATTTTAATATATAAGGGTCCATAAATGAAAATACATTCAACTCTTCATAATGAAAACTTCTATTTTGTATGGATTAATAAATGCATGTCACTCAAACATTTTACTGTGGAAGAACATGCATATAAATAAAATCAGTTTGTGATGACAAAATATTCAAAGTATAGTATTATACTATGTATAGTATATGTATGTATATTATATGTATAGTATATACATAAGCTATTGTTTCACATGTTTCACATATCCAAAAATATGATTATGAATGATAAAGATAGTATTACTCAGTCTAATACAATGTCACTTAGTCTTTCTTTATGAGTGATATAATTATCTAATTTTAAATTAGGAATATACAGTAATCTGCTTTTTATCAGGGCTGTTTGTGGGTTTAATTCCTGACCATTTAACTTTCATAAGACCTAGTATATTTTTATAACCTATTTCAAGGAAGCACAAGCTACAATACACACAATTCTGAAAGAAGATTGGGAAGTCATTAAGCAGAATTCTTAATTATTTAAACATGGGGTGAGCCATAGAAGTCTCTACAAAACGTGTCCCTCAATTTGTAAAGGCCAAATGACTGCAGATGTGACAGAACTCAGCCTTTCAGATAGACAGGGAAGAATTACGTGGTTAAAAAAAAAAAAAAAAAAAAAAAAAAAAAAAA
>NW_016820154.1:497546-509113 GCF_001698545.2 Rhinopithecus bieti | reverse complement strand
ACCTTGTCACGCATGCTTCCCTTATCACCTATAATAAAACCAAATACAGGAAAATATGTGAAAGATAGATGATCATCAATTCATATTCATTATGAATCTAATGAAGTTTAAGATTTAGTTTTCCTCATTTACAAGACCTACTAAAGTCTTGAGACAAATCCTAGTAACATGTCATATGGTTATACAATTTTGAAAAATTTGCGAACAAAAGACATTTTTACTACTATAAGTTAATATTGTTGATCCACTTGTGTTTTCTCTTGGTATGTTCTATCATCAATTGGGGAAGAATCATAGAAGCTGTGGCATTTTTTGGATCTAGCCAGAAAAAGTTGCATTTGGGAATATATGTAATTTGACTTTATTCAGATATTTATTTTGTTTACTGTCAAAGCTCTTTATTATTATTTTTTGTTTTCATAATTGTATGCTTTTAAAAAATTCATGCCCAGATATAAAAATCTTGAACTCCATAAAACTTGTGTCCATTCCATATGCTATTATTATATATGGTTGACAGAAGACCTAGAAGTTAATTTTCAACAGGAAGGAAATTATGCCAAAGATACTATGCTAAGATATGAAGGTTACTCCTTTTAAAAGTTGGGACGTAGGCCTCCCAATGAGACATGCATATAGTTTCAATCATCCAACTCCCACCCTTATCCCCAATCAGTTAGGTCAGTTGAGTGAAGGTGAAAACGTATTATATATACTTTCTCTATTGAGGAGGAGGAGGAGGACGAGGAGGCAGAATAGGTGTATTCTCATTGTTCTACTGCTCTTTATGTGTTTTTGACCTCAAGACTCTAGTGTATCATAATATCAGTAACATTTCCCCTCCAACATTGCACACCCATTCTAAAGATCTTGTCCTTACTTATCTAAGCTTATCTTATTTCCTAGAAAGACTAGAAAGAGCAGCCCTTCTTGCATACACAACAGTAAAAGCAGAAATTAGATTAGAGGGAAGTCTTACATTGGACACTGCACTCAGGTTTATTTTTTCTGATCATTTGACTCACCCTTTGTGACATATATAAGCTTGCTCACTTAGGAGAACAGTCCTATTCACTAGCAAACATGAAAATAATGATACGTCAAAGAGAAATATGAGCATTTCATAGAAATGTAAGAATAGGAACAAACATTAAATCTTTGAGTTAAAATAAATTTGGGGGAAAGGGATAATAGAAGAGAAAGGCCATTTTGCTGTAGATAATGTATGAGTGGATGATCAATTGATGCATCATGCAATTCTTAATGTCTTTTCATATTTTTTCACGAGGCATACTTTTCAACTAAGAAAAAACAATGTATGAGAAAATTGACAATATTTATCATATATTTATCTCAAACATTAAGAAAGTAAAATGCATATGCATAATGAATAATATAAAGAAGAAGCAAGAATTGACATCTGATTGGAAAATAAGCAGAAAATATAGGTGATAAAAAATGAGAAAACATGGTGTGCTATTGTCGAACTCATAGCATTGTCAATTATAATTTTGGTATAGTGATATCTAATGTTCAGATGATCACCTCAGAAAGTTAATGTGTGTTAATGAGAATATTATTTATTTGACAGACACCATCAAAATTTTATAGCATTCTAATTTATTCATGATATAAACATCTATACCAAATAATAGTAGTATATATTTTAAGACAACTGACACAAACCAAATATTTGATATTATAGCAGATATAAGGAGAGAAACTATTTACTAATTATTGTTCAATTACTTTTGCTGTAACTCCAAAGAAGAGCCACATAGGGCAGATAACAATTCTTATTGGATGAGTAGTTTTCTCGAATGCAAATGTTTCCATTAGTGAACAATTAGTGAAGTGCACTACAGGATTTGTACAGAAGATAGCAAAGCTGGGGAGGATAACATACTTAACCTACAAATATTACCTCTAGGAAAAATACCGTGAGATGCTATGAATAAGAATTTGCCACATATATGCATAAAAATATCTCATATTGCAACAAAAGATCCTCCAAAATATTCTAAGGATCTCTGTATTCTTTGTGAATATTCTTTAAGCATGGCAATCAATGAAGCTTCAGCATTAATATCTGTGTTATCAATTTTTTATAATCTCAAACTTTATAATTCTTCTGAAAACTGATGATTACTAAACATCAAATTGAAAATACTGTTGTCATAATTCATATAATATAGAATGTAAGCAAAGATTCAGTTTTGAAAGCAGCTTATCTAAAATCTATAATTTTTAGTCTAATTTCATCATTATGCTATTAATTAAATCAATGTTGAAAGAAAAATAGTACAATAATGGAAATTCAATATATCTTTTGGCCCCTAAAGCAAGCAAATTATTAACATTTTGTCAAGAATATCAAATTGACAACATTTGTTTTAAAATATATATTCATATTATTGAGTAAATTACAAAATCTTTTGCCATTCATGATAACTTTCAATATAGAATATTAGAAAAACAATAAAGATGATTTTTGTCAAACTGCAAATATCATGACCAGCCCAACTGTGTTATACAATGTAAGTTCAAAATCAATGTATTTTAATTTTCAATACAAAAAATTAAATATAAAACCTGGAAAGTATGTTGGCCTTTTATTGCTTCATATGGCATACATCACTTACATAATAATTGGATATATGTGAACTTAAATCGAGTAAAAATGTAAAATGAAATGATATAAGCATATCATATTGATGAAATATTGCTTTATAAAAAATAAAACCTGAAGGTATTTTCTTAAACCTAACATAGTGCTTATAGACATATTATGAAATACTTTCAATAATAATATATTATACATGTTTGGAAATAAGTATGTAGTATTAGGATATCTTTTTCCTTGGAAAGAATGACTACTATAGTAGAATACAGGTTAAAACAATAGATAAAATTTATATCATTATCTTTATTCTAATTATTTTCTCCCAAATGTACTGAGTCTCTCTGGTTTGTGATAACATCTTTGGCAGACCAACTGAAACACCCACTGAAATAAGCTGTAACAGGATAAAATTCTTTAATAATGCATTATTCTAAAGAAAGAAAGCAAAACTACAGAGAATTAATTCATTCTCTTGGCAATTGTGAAATCACAGTGTAACAAAAACAGAATAAGAGACCAAATGTATTAGTCTACTGCAATGAAATAAAATAAAACAAAATGAAAAAATAGTTAGACATGAACCTATAATTGGAATCCTAATAACTTCATCTTTTAAATTTTCTCTAATACCATACATTAAAAATATAATTTTAAGTTATCACTCACTTTATGAAATAGGTACAATTCTTCTTCTTTTCTGAGAAAAACTTAACACTGGTGACTATGATCAGAAATAACATCTTTTATAATGATTTGTTTATAATACTTTATTATTACACTGCTTATTGAGAAAAAGTGATAGTTATGAATGTATTTACAGAAAAAAAAAATTTAGACCTCAAATGAAATTTGAGGTTTCCTTAGCCACTGGGAACTGTAAGTTCATTAAATCTCTTTCTTTTGTAAATTGATTAGCCTTGGGTATGTCTTTATCAGCAGCATGAAAACGGACAAATACAGAAACTGGTACCAGTAGAGTGGGTGCTGCTGGAAATATACCCAAAAACGTGGAAGCAGCTTTTTAACTGGGTAACAGGCAGAGGTTGAAACAGCTTGGAGGGCTCAGAAGAAGACAGGAAAATGTGGGAAAGTTTGGAACTCTTCAGAGACTTGTTTAATGGCTTTGATCAAAATGCTGATAATGATGTGGACAACAAAATCCAGGTTGAAGTGGTCACAGATGGAGATGAGGCACTTACATGTCATCCATGTAAGACGTGACTTGCTCCTCCTTGCCTTCTGCCATGATTGTGAAGCATCCCCAGCCACGTGGACCTGTAAGTTCATTAAACTTCTTTCTTTTGTAAAGTGTCCAGTCTCAAGTATGTCTTTATCAGCAGTGTGAAAATGGACTAATGTGGTTATGTATTGATTGAAGAGATATGAAGGCTTATAATTTCATAAGTAGATAAGTTGTTAGATCATTTTTATTTTTCAAAATTGTCCCAGAGAATTGAAAGATGAGAGATTTTAAAGCCAGGGAGATATCATATAATATGTTATGGTGCCTCATATGTAAAAATTTAAATAATAGACCAACACATAAAATTTTACAAAATACTTTAATATTAATATTTTATGATTTAAAACAAATTAATTATGGCATATTTAAAGAAGAAAGAAACAGGAGTTGCATTTCCATATAATAATAAGAATACATGTGAATATATGTGTATTAAGACCTGTACCATATATCTCTGCTACTCCAAAGTGGATTTCTGTTAGTTGAAATTTTGGCTTTTTACTGTAATAAACATAAAAAATTACCACCAAAACACTTACTACAAAACATTCAAATCACCCTCTTTTTTAAATGTATAAACTATGTTTGGGACCAAAACTGCTTTTAAATAAGCTCCTATTTTATTTTTTTCAACTGTTTGATTAAAATTTTACCTTCATATTTATTCATTGTGACAAATCTAAAATTACATGGACACATATATATTTCAACACGAACTTTCATCTATAAAAAACAAAAACTCACCAATTAAATTCCTATCTCCAGAAATAATACTACACCTATATCTGAAAATTATTTTGTACTTTATCTTAGAGATCTTTCTTATCTATAAACTTTTAGTATATAAAATAATTATTTTGTCTATTTTTATATTAAAACTGGTATAAAAGAAAACTGGTTATTATATTAAACAATGATATAATAAACACTATTTTCATTTTTTAAAATTATAATTAATATTCCAGTGAATCACAATGTTTATCTTTATGGTCATCACCTTTATGATAAAATACTAGAATTGGAAATGCTAGCTCAATGATTATGCACATTAAAAACTTGTTTATTTATAGGTTGTTCTCCACCAAAAGAAAATATGAATGTTCATTCTCAATAACAAGATATGGCACTACCTATTTCACCATAAGCTTTGTTTTAAAAAATAAGATTAGTCAGTTGCATCTCATTTCTGTGTTAATTTCCATGTTTCTGATTAATAGTGTTTTGAATATCATATTTTTATTTTTTAAAGTTAAGTGTGTTTCATCTGGCTTCCTCTCTTAATCATTAACAAAGACTGAAATAAATGAAGTTTATGTTGTTAAGCATGAAAAGAATCTTCTTAATGAGAAAGAGAAAAAGGGGACAAAATGACTCAATTTTTTTTGGTAAAATTATGTGAATCAATGCAAGCCACTCAGAGGGTCACGAAGTTAACCCAGAACCAACCTATCTTGAATGTAGAAAACATGTGGGTAATTAATTCAATATAGATAGATAACTTCTATGGGTCCTAAAAGAGGCCTTCAACTAATAAATAAATAAACAGATTTGATAGGCTTATTTTTCCTCCGGGCAAGGGCATTGTAAGTCATAGCAACCATAAGAGAAGGAGAAAATATGAGGTCTGCTCATTAATAAGGAGTGTAGAGAAGCTGCATTCTATAATATAATCATATGTGACCTAGCTTCAGTTCTAAAGTGAGCATCCACATTACAAAGGTGGTAAAGCCCACATTAAATTCACTGGATTAAGGCATGCCCACTTAGAGGATGGCTAGCAGACCGATGGTAATACATGCTCAAATTATAGAAGCACTTGAGAAATTTATCTCCTCACAGTAAAAATTAAAATTACTTTTGTGTTTTACAAAATGTTAGCAATTATTTGAAATTTATCTTATTTTTCAACTTGCTTAGGAGGCAGATAATGTGATATTTTCACATGATAAATAATTATCTTTCCCAGTTTATTTGGAAATCAATACTTATAATAGGAATTACTACAGCCTCATTAACCTCAAATTTAGGAATGCCATTTTATATCCATTTTTCTGACCATATGAGGTTCATATTAAAATGTTAGAAATTTATTCTCTAAGTTACACTCAATACATGCATTAGACAGATACAATTCTTATCCTCTTTTGAGAACAATTTAATTTACCTTAGTTACTTTGATACTAGCACTGATAAATATGAGCAGAAGTAAAATTCTTTATATGATTTATTTATGATATATTATTAGGCTGTTTATCGAGAAAAAATATAATGAAAGTCTTTACAGAATAAAATTTATAACTCAAATTTTATTTCTAACAAAATGGTATATATTGATTAAAGAGATATAAGGCTTATAATTTGGTAAATAGACAAATGAATACATTGTTTTCATTTTTAAAAATTGTTTTAGAGAATTGAAAGAAAAGAGATTTTAAAACCTGGAATAGATAAATATATTATGTTACGCCCTTATATGTAAAAAAAAATTACACGGTATGCCAAACACAAATATTTTCACAAAGTAATTTAATATTAATATTTTTATGACTAAGAGCAAATTATTATTTCTACATCATCATAAGGCAGCTGAGGCATACATTTATTTTTAAATTAAAAATTTAAAGTAGTCTTATTTGTTCTCATCAAGAAACAGTCAGGAAAGATTATCTTCAGTTACCCTAAATGATAATCTATAATCCTGTTCCCAAATCTTGTTTGTGTGTATGAAAACCACCTAGAATTTCTCTCACTTTACAAGTGACACTTATTTAGAGAGTGTACAGCAACCATCATTTATATTTTTAAAGACACAATAGAATTGACTGAAATTCACAGACAGTAACTGCTTTTTGTATGTTTATAAACACATCTTGGATTTTTCTGAATGGAATGACCAGTTTTGTGAAACCCTTGAAGATCAGGACCTATTTTGATATAGTTTGCCCTGAAAACTTTTAATGAGATAGTATTGCTTGAATTATTACTCTTTTAATGAATACATTTTTTGAAGAATTATGGGAAAAAAAATTTTACATACTTAAATCAACAAACACTTAAATCACACCAGAACAGAAAACTCCAGAGACTTCAGGGGCACTTGCTTCAGGAGGTTGATGAGTCATGAATATGTTTGCTTGTTTTAGTTTAAACAAAAGCTTAAAGTAAACAATACATTTAAAGTTTTGAAAATATTGCACCACCTATGTTTTACAATTACTTAGTTGACAAAAGCCAAATAAATCAATTAAAAAACATTACATTGTGGTTTTTACTATAAAGATTCATTATGCTTTTATTTTATAGCAAGCTCTGCACTTGCAGGTTATGGAAGAAAAAGCACTCCTGAGAAGATACAAGGTATCTAGAGGAAATTTAATAAAACATTCTTCAATGGATTAATATTTAATCTGTTGTAACTACATGAAAAATGCAAAACTATTTTAAAGTGTGTAGTGAATTTTCTGTCTTTTTCTACCTCCTGAGCTCCAGATTCCAATAACCTTCTCCAGAGGAAATAACACCACGTGTTCTGTGCACCTTTCCACCTGCCAACATATTTGTCTCTCCATCTTGGTTTTACTCAGGCTGACATACTATTCAAATTGTTCTGTGTTCCCAATAACAGAAGTAGTAATTTTTTTTCTGTAGTTTTTCTTCTTGATGTATATATGTACTTATGTGTGTGCTCTTCTGACTTTTGGAAGACTATTTCAAATTATTATAGTGATGGCAGTGGTGACCCTTCTGAAGTGGCTGCTGTGAAGATGCCAGCTACAGCAGGGGAGGTGCAGCCTGGGCTGCACCCTCCACAGAGTCGCCAGGAGCCAGGAACAGGAGAGAGCTCCACCCCCTTCAGAGTTGGTGGGGTGGGAACCCGGCCTTCGTAGGTGCAGCTGCAGCTGTCCACTTGCAGCTGTAGACCCAGATATCCCTGCACTCTCCAGGGCCAAGGAAGTTCTCCTGTCCCCACAGACTTAGAAGTGCCTGCTCCTGCTGGCTGGCACTTTCATTTTGGACCAAAGTTGAGGTCAAGCCTGGGTGCTGTCACAACTCAACTGGGTTTCCAAATGCTTGGAGTGGTGCTGACACACCAGCCCCCTGCTGCCTCAGTCCCTTCCAGACTTTGGGCTCCAAGGAGCACAGGAGGGAGGCCAAGGTAGGACTGAAGGAAGCTTGGCACAGACTTGCAGGCAACCTTGGCACAAACAGTCATGGTCGACATGATTGACGTGGCAGGAGGCATACAGGCTCCTGGATAGAAAAGGGCAGGTCTCCCCTGAAGCCCCACCTTCTAGCCAGGGATGGCCTAAACTATGAAGGCCAGGCTGTCAGTTCCAGGTGAAGACTTTGGACTTGAGTGACAACTTATTAAGAACTTATTAAGCTTTGTCACACACTTCCTCCCTTCTGAACCCATGAAAATCCATGAAAATCCTTCTGAACCCATGAAAATCCCCAGACTCAGTCAGACGCAAACAGATGTCAGGACAACGCGCTTGCAGATAGGACCTACCCATCCACGTTTCCTCCCCACTGAGAGCTGCACAGACGTCTGGATGATCTGCCTGTGGAAAGGAGCTACCCACTTCAGGTCTCCTGGGAGCTGTTCTGTCATTCAGTGAAGCTATTCTCTGCCTTACTTACCCTTCAGTTGTCCACATACCTCATTCTTCGTGGACGCAGGACAAGAACTTGGGACCTGCCAAATTGCAAGACTGAAAAAGCTGTAACACAAACAGGGCTGAAACATGCCCCCCTGCTCGCCATGTTGTGGTGATGAGAAGGAGAGAAGGGCTGTGGTTCTTTGAGGAACCCAGACCTAGAGGCTCCCTGAGCCAAGGCTATGACATCCCCTTTGGGGCTCTGTGATTCCCGGTGTCTCCAAGCTTCCAGGCACAATGGTGTTCCCCTTGGCCAGACATGGGTGTCCGCAGCAGAAGCTGCGTGCAGTACATCTAGTTCAGTCAGAGCCTTGCACAGAGCCAGCACCAGTGCCAGCACCTGGTGTTGCCTGCCCTGCTGCAACAGCCAGACTGCCTGACTGTGCACAGTGGTCAGACCCCCATGCTCTCTCACCCTCACACCCCTTACCATTCCATTCCTGGCTTGCCCTTGGCAAGTGTGGGATCTGGGCTGGTAGGGAAAGCTGAGCACATCCTGCCAGGCTGAGTGGGCAGAACAAACCCAGCGGGTGCGAGCAATACTCAGGCAGAAGGCACTGCCAGTCACAGAGGTTTCTGGCTGAGGACCCTATGACAATAGTAGTTACCTTCACAATATTTTATTATTTATGTTAAAACCCACATACTAATATGAATGCTCACAGAATTGCATATTCTGACCTATGTTATTATATTATTATTTCAACATCATCATAATCTGATACAAATCTGTAACAATTATTATTTGGTAGTTTACGTCTTAGGTCTCTGTCTTATAGATGCAAAACATATTGTCAGGTTATTTTTTATCACAACCTCACTACTTTTCTACCACTTGGCTAAAACTTCAATCTCTATGATCTTTTTATTAGTGATATTTTCTTAGAGTTTATGTATATTTGAAAGTATGTTTCACTTTATAAGTGAATATAAGTTTAATAGAATATAAGCTTATCGGATCATACCAAAGATTCCTGAGGACTTGATAGATATTATTTCATTTTCTTCTCACTTTTAATCTTGTTTTGAAGAAGGCTGAGATTATTCCAATATTTTCCTATTAACAATGACATTTTATTCTTTATTGCTTTTTTTCTATGTACAAATGTTGCCCAGTTAATTTACCAGCTTATGTCTCAGTATTGACCAAGTCATATGCATTTTTATTAAAATATCTTAAGACATGATGTGTTCTTTTTTATCTCGAAATTCAAGTCTTGTTTACTCAGAAAATATCTAGCAAAATATATTTCAAGTATTTTTATTCTGTTTATTCGTTTATTTTCAGTAAGACTATTACCTATCTAGTGCATTTATTTGAACAGTTCCCTGTATCTATACTTTACTGATAGATATTTTTAAATTCTTTTAACTTTTTAGTTTTACTTCGCTCACTTTTCTCAAGGCTTGCTTTTATTTCTTGGCAATAATAATTGGTCAACAGTGTCCCTTCTCTGTTGTTTGTTCTAATAACAGCTTTATTTCTATGAATGGTCTTATTTTTCTTCTACACCTTTTTTCAATGCTCAAATTTTCATTTATTTTCTTTTATAACTTTTCATCTTTACTGCTTTTGATTATTTTACTTCTTTTGATCTTGATTCCAGTATTCCAATTTTATTCACTTAGATCCATGGAAATTTTATTCTTTTTCACATTTTAAAAAATCTCTTTAGCATTGATTTTATTTCTATACGCTTCATATTTTATTCCTTTGAAATGTTTCTGTCAATTTTTGGTCTTCTAATTCCTTTAATAAAATTAATATTTACAATTGGAAGTAGGGATTTTTTCTTGGATATGCTCCAGGTGGAAGGAGAGAATGGTGGAATTGACAGGGGAATTCTCAGGGATTTTTTTCAAAGTTTCACAGACTCACTCCATATATAACTCCCTATAATGTTTGCAAGAGTTTTGCAAATGAGAGTAACTTATTTCAGTGGGGGAGTCACCTTTTACTTTGCTTAACTTGACAGATATCTGAGGCTGGGTAACTGACACCTGCTGAAAATGCTCTTTGCAAAGACAAGGCTTCTGCAAAGTTTCTTATTTGTTTCTTGTTATCCTGCCATTACGTGAGGTTAACCGGTTATGAGAGGCTTCCACAGCTAACTCATGTCCTAAACAAGGGATCACTGACTCTGTTCTTCAGGATATACCCCTTAAGTTAGAAGTTCTGATGTTTTGCTGATGCTACCTATGATCTATTACTTCTAGGTTATTGTTTCACTTTGGTCAGTTTTCTCTGCTTCTATCACAATTTCATCATGTTAGATTTCATTTGTTTTTCATTTATAGGCATTTTCTGATTTCACTGAATAAAAATTCTGTTTCCTAAATTTCTTGTGTTTGGTGTCAGAGAAGAGAAGGAGATGGATTTTGAGCTAGAACACATAGTAATATAGGGACACTGTTGGAGATAATGGGACTAGATCAGGTTTGTCATAAAACAGAACAAAATCAACAAAGCTATTTTGGAGAAAGCCAGTCTATTAATTTCATTGGAAAAGAATATTTGACAGTTACATCAGTCTAAGATTGATGGTATGGTGAGGAAGGGTTAAAAAGAAGTGAGGTGCCTTGAAGTTAAAGGAGTTGGACTTGATGTTAAAAAGTAGATTCAGGCATAAATAGAAATACGTTGAAGTTTAATCCCTTTACTGGGGTCTCAGAATGTTTTAGTTAAGATGGAGTGTAAACTGAAACAAGTTAGTTTTTAAACTATGGAGTATTTGAAGAAAAGGAGGGATAATAAGCAAGTCATTAGTTAGAAAATAAAGATCTGATAGCTTACATAGGAAGCAAAGTATCCAATATGCATTTGATCGTTTTTTTTTTCAGTGTTATTAAAACTTTTCAGTGTTTTAAAAGTTTTTATTAAAACTAATTCAAGGTTTCTTTATAGAAAATAAAAGATGACAAATTGGATAAGTGTACAAAGCCATATTTTTAATTCCAAGTGATCTCTCTACTTAGATTTTTTAATTTTAAAAGAATTGCAGACTTATTCTAATTGCTATACTTAACCCAACCTACGAAG
>NW_016820154.1:492738-497454 GCF_001698545.2 Rhinopithecus bieti | reverse complement strand
ATAAAAGATGACAAATTGGATAAGTGTACAAAGCCATATTTTAATTCCAAGTGATCTCTCTACTTAGATTTTTTAATTTTAAAAGAATTGCAGACTTATTCTAATTGCTATACTTAACCCAACCTACGAAGATACCTGGTGACAGATTCCAAATGAAAAAAAAAAAAAGGAACAATTTAAATGTCTGTCTAATTATTGCACTGAATTCCTTAACTTCATCTCCATAAATGATATGCCACTAGATTCCTAAATATGGCATAGCTAGACATTTTTATACTCCCAACATAGTTTTCATTTTTGTGCTTTATTAAGTGCAAATTAAATAGCTTTTTGGTTACATGAAATTCAATTGAATGTGGATATCTACTGTGATATTTTAACATTATACCCATCTAGATGAGTCACCTTGGAAATAAACTCTCCACAAAATGAAACTCTTTTTAAAACTTTTCATGGGTACTTCTATGAAACCAGAAGCATAGGTATCTGAGCTTGGTTAGCCTAGAGTGCCTATTTAGTGTTTATGAAAGTTTCTTGCATAGTGTTCATCGAAATGTCATAATCCATGAGTCAGAGCAATTTGGGTTAAATATCCAACTTGGCCATTTGCTGTTCGGGTGACATTGAAATAGTTGGTTAACCCCCTTGGAACTTAACAACTAACATCAATAGATCTTATCAACTAATCTTTTCCAATTTAATTACTTTTTGGTTTAACACAGTTTTACAGCATTATTCAGGTATAATTCATATTCAAAAAACTTTACGTAACATCTATGAAGTGAGTTGGACATGTTCATACACTTGTGTTGCCATCACCATGATCAAGGTAATAAACATATTCAACACTTCTAAAAGTTTTCTTGTGACCTTTTGCTTTCATTTTGTATGTGATAATAATACTTTATAATAAATCTGTCCTCTTAACAAAATTGTAAGTGTGCAATACTGAGTATTGTTACCTATAGATACTAGGCTGCACAAAGGATATTTGGAAGTTATTCATCTTGTATAACTCTAACTTTTTACCCATTGAATGACATTCAGGGGATGGTGGGGATGGAGAAATGGAAAGTTGCTCAATGGGTTTACCACATTTCTGAACATTTACTCTGTTTTAGTCAAAACTCTAAGTTCTAAGGCTACAGCTATGAATACTAACACTATAGCTAAGAGTTCTGCTTTCATAACTTACACGTCAGGTAGAAGGGAATAGCTGTAAAGTAATCAAATAAATAATATATTTTTCAAAGAATGGTAAGTGATAGAAAGTGGGAAATAGTGACTAAGATTGGAGAGCTTAATTTATTATTTGTGGTTAAGAACTCTATGATGAATTGCACGTGAGCTGAGACTTGAAGGATAATTAGAGTGAACCATTTAAAAATCTTCAAGAAGACACAAATACACTAATATCCAGAAAAACAAAGTTATTCAGGGATAGTGAGGATGATGCAAAATGAGTGATAGCAAGGGAGATTCAATTATGATATAATAGATTTTAATAAGATTGGTATAGTCGGAGGAATAATCAATGTGGGAAAGTTTGGATTAAGATGAGGCTTGAGAAGATGGCATGGGCCAGACAATGTAGAGTGGCATATTAGAAAACAATAATGATTTGAGATTTTATTTTGATTGCAATATAAATGCTTTTTTGTTTTAATAAGATTAGTCTGGTTCTTATAGGGAGAGAAAATAATGGAAACAAAATCATTTGTATATATTTTCACATTCAATAATGTTGACTCCTCATATCATAATTTATAAAAACTACTTGGCATTTGCAGACTTGCCCACCTCTATCTTCCTTATCCCTAGTCCATCCATTTGGGGTGCCAACTTTAAAAAGTGATAAGGCTTTGTGAAGAAGAATAAAAACATATATCAGTCAACTATGACAACATAAAAAAGAAACTAATTGGAATATTTTAATAACATGTATATCTCACTTGTCTATAGATAGGCTGGAGAGGTCCCACTGGTTCATTCTGTTGAGTGTCTCTAAGGGACATTACCACTGGGTCAGCTGCATAAATCGTTAATACACCTTGGACCAGTGGGCTAGGAAAGACATGTACTACATAGGGCAATGGCATACATGCAAGAGCCTGCAGAAACATGTGAGACCAGCTTTAATTTTTACTCAAAATTAATGCTTTTATTTTCACAGATATTCTATAGACAAGAGAAATTGACATAGCCAAGTTCAAAGTGAAAAGTCAAGGGAATACATTCTGCCTTTTTAAAAAGGAGGAAATGCAGTGTTACATGGCAGAAAGAATGGATACAAAGAGAAGATAATTCTGGACAATGACTTAATCTATAAGAAAAAGAACAGCTCTATTTTCCAGGGACATAAAATTAGTTTTAAAATCTTGGTAAGCCCTGTTATAATCCTCAGTTCAAACTTTATGCATACAATATTGTTTGCTATCACATATTCAAGCTTGAGTCAAGAAATCTGTGTTCATTTATACTTCTCAGAAAATTTGTACTCCACATTTGCTGATTAAAACAGTTTTATGACTCTATTTGTAATTAAACACAGGCATAAATTTTCATTTCACAGTTTAAACTTAAAATAATAAACTTTCTCTAGTTTCCTGCACTGATATTGACCATGCCATTTATAACTCTTCACACTTGTTTGTCATTTCCTCTATTAAAAATTCTCTTCCAAATACTAGATATTCAATACACATCATGTATTAAAGTACTAAAAAGATAACATAAGGAACAGAGTATTATTTTATATAACAAATAGGAGTAAATGAAAACAGCACTGATTTGTGCAGAATCTACATTACCAACTTTGATATTCTCAGAAATATTTGAAACAATTGTTGTAAAACAAGGGTATATTACTTTAAGTTTCTTCTGTGAAAAATAATTGAATTAGGATTGAACTCTATCAAACATGATATAAAATATAATTTAAATCTTTGAAATAAATAAAGCCATGCAAAAACATGAAATGTGCTAATTATAAGAAAAAATATTGTTACCAGAGGAGGGCCTTGACTACCAGTCATCCGGGTTCTTGGCATGTCGAACAAAGAATTGGACAAAATGCACAAACAAAGCAACAAAAGAAAACACATAGATTTATTGAAGTGAAAGTACACTCCACAGAGTGAGAGCAGGCTCAAGAGCCCCAGTTGCAAAATTTCCTGGGGTTTAAGTACCTTTTAGAGGTTTTGTATTGATTATACTCTATGTAAATGAACACTTGGCCTGTGACCAATCAGAGGCTGAAATGCATACTTGGCTCATGACCAATCAGAGGCTAAAGCAGAATTACACCCTATGCAAATATGATATGAAGGCTCCCTGTCTCCAGACCCTATTGTCCTGCCTTATTGTGATGTAAAGGACCCAAATCAGATGGATTACAATATAGAGCAACTTAAAAAACAGAGATGACAATGACTTGTGAATGCCACAAATTGTTCTACCACAATCATTATAACAGGCTTACTCTAATCTATTTTTGTTTGAATTTACGGTGTTCATTATTAATACAAAAGGGTAAGTTATTAAACTTATTAAAATATATTTAAATACTCTGTCATCTGGAAGGGTATTTAAATAAAGTATAACTCCATCTATAGGTAAAACACATACAAAGTATTTTAGAATATCAAGATATCCTAGTGAAATACTTTATTGATTATATTGCTATCAAAGAAATAAAAATGAAGAAAAAAGATATGACTATTCTAATATGAAGGTCTAAAATTAGCCTGAGTTGGTTTGTTGAAATCAACAATGTACTAATATGGTATTGTTTCCTAGACAAGCTGTGTAGTGTATTGATTAATAATAATTTATTTTTGTAACCATGGGCCCAAGGCAAACCTTAGGGCAGTTTGTAATTAGCTTGTTGACACTTTTTAATGGGTAATATTGACATGCATAATTTGAGTCTAGTTTTAGTGAAAACACTAGAGAGCTCTGTCATTGGGGCTGGTCATGTAGCAAGAAAGTGCAAAAGGGAAGGCAGAGTATGAGAAGTCCTGGCTGAGGGTCATCATGGGCCTCCTAGTTCCAAGGTGTTCCATGCATATATCCTCGGTGCCTGATTTGAGAGAGAAGGGTGTGCCATTTATGTTATGGTCTCATAGAGGAAGGACAACAGAGACCTGTGTCTAGTCATTTTTGATCCTTTGTTGTGAGGCAGCATTTGGCTATGAGGTATATCTTTATTCTGATGTTATTGTTGACTTGTATCCTTTTTCTGCAATAAACTGTAGCTTCAGAAGTATCGTTACTTGAAGTTCAGTTAGTCTTTTTAAGAATCAAATTTGTTTGAATGTCATCCTATGGCAATTATAAATGTCGTTACTATAAAAAAAAAATTAACTTGTGGTCAGGCACAGTGACTCACGCCTGTAATCCCAGCACTTTGGGGGGCCAAGGCATGTGGATCATGAGGTCAGGAGTTCGAGACCAGCCTGGCGAATATGGTGAAACCCCGTCTCTACTAAAAAATACACAAAAATTATCTGGGCATGGTAGTGTGTTCCTGTAGTCCCAGCTACTCAGGAGGCTGAGGCAGGAGACTCTCTTGAACTTGGGAGGCAGAGGTTGCAGTGAGTTGAGATGACACCACTGGGCGACAGAGTGAGACTCCATCTTAAAAGAAGAAAGGAAAGAATGAAGGAAGGAAGGAAGGAAGGAAGGAAGGAAGGAAGGAAGGAAGGAAGGAAGGGA
>NW_016820154.1:484290-489206 GCF_001698545.2 Rhinopithecus bieti | reverse complement strand
GAGGGAGGGAGGGAGGGAGGAAGGAGGGAAAGAAGGAAGGAAGATTAACTTGCTTAGTGAAGGAAAGCAGGAACATTCCCTTAGTGATAAGGTTAGGGGGGTTACATTTTAAGCAAGTATTTATTTTGTCCCACATTGATGATGCTAAACTGTATTCCACATCATGGGCCAGAATGCTGAATATACTTAGAGGAACTCTGGACAAATTTCTTAGCCACTAAAAGTATAGTAAAACTAAAATTATACCAAAGACTTAATAATGCTTTGGTAAATAATGATATATTAATAAACAGTTAAAATCAATTCACCTCTTCAAATACCTATTGCTACTCTCATGGTATGTGAGAAAAATTGTCATGTCATTTGGTTTCATACATTTAAATTTTATTGTTTTATAATTTGAAATAAACTCATTGTCCTTTTTTATTGCCCAAAGCATTTTTTTAAAATTATGTAGATGCATTAATGGACAATCCTCACCATTTCTCCTCTACTTCTATCTGTCAGACATTTGTATTTCCCGAGTAGTTCTAAAGTTAAAATTATATGAATGCATATGAGATCTGCATAATTTGGGGAATGTACTCAGTTTAGTTTTTGTTTCACTGTTTTATATTCTTGAGAATTATTTTCAAAAAGCATCATTAAAATTATTATCTGTGAAATCTAAATCAGTTAGCATAGACATTTGATGATGGCGATTAGAATCCAAACACTAAACAATCCAAAAATCATATCCCATTTATTGTAATTCTATTGTACCAATATCATTTGATAATCAAGACTGAGATATTCTAAATTAAAATAATTAGCATTAATTCATTCACCCTCAAATAGCCCTTTAAGGGATGCGTTCTATAAGGGACACACAATGTTTTTCTGCTTTCTCATTTTACCAACAATGTATCTTCCATCAAAAATGAAAAATATAAAAAAACTCACTGCTTTAAAAACAGACCATTTCCTTCCATTTACATGATAGAACCAAGCAATTGTAAATATAAGAGAATATGTAGTTTTCAGAGAAAAAATATATAAAGAAATATCAGGAGATTAAATTTCTATTTCCTGCTTCAGTTGTTTGCTAGGGTTGTTAATGGCAATGAGTTTCAAATGTGGTACTATGGAAGTGATTGCATTACATTTTAAAATAAGCATATATGTACTTTCCTTAAATGTTATATTTGAAGTGTGAATTCATATATTTTTATGGAGGTTAAGAGCTAAACCTTTTTTAAGGGCTGTGAACACACATAATAGCATGGTTATTCAAATATTTTCCTTGATCCAAAATTTATGATTCTAAAAATGTGTTTTGTGCCAACCTGTTTTGTCTTGATGAAATAAATTCCATATGTAAAGATCATTCTACATAGTTCATTACCTCTTCTAACTAATTTATAACCGTAAGCTCTGTCATTCTTTGCTGCTTCTGGTTCTGTTTAATTTGATATTACCTGAATTAGAAAAACCCTAGGCAAAGGCTCTGGATCTATTTTAAACTTAACTTTATCCTAACACAGGGCCAAGGGTGTGAAATTCCAGGTGTAATATTCTGCATTTTACTTTTCACCCCTAAAGCCATTAATCTGTAAACTCGTCTACATACATCTCAATCT
Source organism: Rhinopithecus bieti (assembly GCF_001698545.2). Classification (NCBI taxonomy): domain Eukaryota; kingdom Metazoa; phylum Chordata; class Mammalia; order Primates; family Cercopithecidae; genus Rhinopithecus; species Rhinopithecus bieti. The sequence continues at coordinate 487,587 of NW_016820154.1, read as the reverse complement.
CCTCTATTAGACTAAAAAAAAAAAATGGAGTTACTTGTCCCTCCATCTTCCCTTTTATTTTCTCACTCTGCATTGTTACTGTTGTTAGTATCACCCGCATTCACAACTTTAATTCTACTCTATATGTAGGTAACTCTCAAATTCATAAATTTATCCTTGGGTGTTAGAGTTTCAGGCACATATGCTGCACTTCCTAATTGTTCTCTACTTTTAAGTGTCTCCAAATTTACTCAAATTCATGCCCAAAATCAAAACCAAAACCAAACCTATGATCTTTCCTTCATTCAAACCAAGAAATTCTTATGTATTATTTCACTACATCCTATAGAAGTGTTTAGCTTTTTATGTAGAATCCTAAATTGTAATAATACTTAAATTTTTGATATTTGATATGTGTCATTTCTATGAAAGTATAAACTTCATAGGGCAAGAAGCATATCAACGTCTGGTCAATATAATATTCCCTTTGTTTCAAATATGATATGCACTTGAAAATATTTGTTGAATGTTGAATTAAGTGATTCTTAAATACATAGTTGACAAAGGGAAGATTGGAAAACAGTCCAAAGTTTTTGTGACACATGTCTCACAAAAAAAGAATTCTAATTATTTTTAGGTAATAAGTAAAACAATGTTACCTAAAAAAAATTAACCTTTTATCAAATAAATAATTCCACAGTATAAATATTCCTTTAATATATCTATATCTATATCTACAAATGATAAATGATGACAAATGAAAGATAATGGAAAGACAGATACAAACATACATACACAAATTATTTCTGCAAGAAGAGTCTGGAGATGTGGCAAATTTAGGAAAACATAAGAACTTCTGTGGCTTAGAAAACACATTGAGAATTTTAACACTGCTTTTGTCTTTTTTGTCTTTTTAAGTCTTATTTGTCAAAAAAAAAAAAAAAAAAAGACATGATAATTTCAAATGCATGGCTTAGGATGAATGATGCAATGTGTGATTGATCCCTGATAGTTCAGGTTTCAGCTCCAATCTGGACATATATTTATCAAAGCAGAGAGCAAATAATCTTTGGTAAGGACATGTTGGTGCCTTTTAAAGAGATGAAAAGACAATCTAAATCAATAGGCCACTAGAGCTCTAAAGAGTTTAATTCCCTCATGTGATTAAACTCTTTATCCCTAAGGACTTCCTTGGTTTTAACATGGAATAAGACTCAACATTTGTTTTACAAACACACGCACACACACACACACACACACACACCTGTTTTTACATATATAACAAATTTTACATTATACGTTTAAATACATAAACAAAAGCACAGTTTTAAAACCTCTATTTATTAAGCAGCAGGCTGCACATTTTAAATAAATGAATATTTAACTTCTCTAAGAAGAAATCCATTAGATATTTAAGAATTTAGTTCAATAAAATGGGGAACATATTTAGAAATGCAAAGGAAGTTTTGTTGCATTATTGTAACAAAATGCCAATTTTGTTTGAAAAACATAGCACTTTGGTTTAGTATTGACATTTGACATATTCTGTTCATTTTCTTCTAATACATAGTGGGAAAAAAGAACCACACAAGATAATTAAAAAATGACATAATAATGCTAATATACATATATGGCTAATTTTCTTCTGTTTATCACTTACCAATGTATTTAATGAAACTGAATTCACAGAAAATCTTAGAGAACTTAATAACTCATTTTTTAAAAGTTGCTGCTCCTTTAAAACAGTACTGAAAAACATTGCCTTAGGGTGAAATTATGTAGTATTATCATCGTACATTCTTTGGAATATTCCCAGTTTGATTCTATACCTAGGGTCACCATTTCCATTCCTCTGAACTGGAAATTATTGTACTACAGATTTATTTAAAATATATTAGTCTCTTAGACATATACATGTATACTACATTATGGCTATGGTTTCATATTATGTCAGCCTCTCTAATAGGTTTCCGGTGTTTTTGTTTTTGTGTTTAAATAGTACTAGAGAAGAGTTGACTCAGGTCAGTTCTCATTGTATCATGGTATTTGCAAATCATATAGTTTTTCTAGGCTTAGAAGAAAATATTTATTATCATGCAGAAATTCCCTATTTTATTAATTTATTCTCACTGAATAGGTATTTCAAAATAAATTATATGCTAAGATAATGTCGGAATTGCTAATTCACTGTTTTTGATGTGACTCACCTTTATGAATTCTAACATTTTACAAATAAACTGTCACCTTGGCAAAATCGTTGAGATATTAGTACCTTAAAAGATTTTCAATTTTATTGCAGATATTTAAACAACTTAAAATAGTAAATTTTTAAATGTATAATACAGCACTTTAGAATCACGTGTTCCTATAACATCAAAATACTGATCATAAATAATTCTCATTCACTGATTCAATCCTATCTTCAAAGCTAATGCTTTTAATTAAGCTTGATGATAAATGTAAACCCTGAAAATGATAAAATTAAATCTTAATAATGATTATATGTTTAATTCAAGAATAGCTACTGAGTTCTTATTATGTGGGAACCAATGAGCTAAATGCACAGATAAGTATTCTACCTTCAAAAAGTTTATAATTTAATAAATCAGGAATGACATGGGATGGTATGAATAAGATTCATTTTGAGTCATGAAGTCGGCTGGGCTTCTGGGTTGGGTGGGGGGACTTGGAGAACTTTTCTGTCTAGCTAAAGGATTGTAAACACACCAATCAGCACTCTGTGTCTAGCTAAAAGTTTATAAATGCACCAATCAGCAATCTGTAAAAATGCACCAATCAGTGCTCTGTGTCTAGCTACAGGTTTATAAATGCACCAATTAGCACTCCGTAAAAACGGACCAATCAGCACTCTGCAAAATGGACCAATCAGTGCTCTGTAAAATGGACCATTCAGCAGGATGTGGGTGGGGTCAAATACTGGAATAAGAGCTGGCCAACTGAGCCAGCAGCAGCACCCCACTTGGGTCCTCTTCCACCTTGTGGAAGCTATGGTCTTTCATTTTTCACAACAGATCTTGCTACTGCCACTCTTTGGTTCCATGCTAACTTTATGAGCTGTAACACTCACCGTGAGGGCCTGCAGCTTCATTCCTGAAGTCAGCAAGACCACAAACCCACCGGGAGGATCAAACAACTCCCTACACACCACATTTTAGAGCTGTAACACTCACTGAGAAGGTCTGCAGCTTCACTCCCGAAGTCAGCAAGACTACGATCCCACCGGGAGGATCAAACAACTCCCTACACACCACATTTTAGAGCTGTAACACTCACTGAGAAGGTCTGCAGCTTCACTCC
>NW_016820154.1:476596-482147 GCF_001698545.2 Rhinopithecus bieti | reverse complement strand
AAAAAAAAAAAAAAAAAAAAAAAAAAAAAAAAAAAAAAAAAAAAAAAAAAAAGATATCGTCTTCAATATATAGTGCTGGAAAACAACATCCACATGCAGAAGAATGAAACTAGATTCTCATGTCCCACTATATACCAAAATTAACTCAAAATTGATTAAGGATGTAAAGACCCCAAACAACAAAACTACTGGAAGAAAGCATATGGCAAAAGCTCCATGACATCTGTCTAGGTGAGGATTTTTTGGACAAAACCTCAAAAGCATGGGCAATAAAAGAAAATGTAGATAAAAATAGTATAAAATGCAAACCAAACTACAATGAGATATAACTTTCATCCAGTGTGAATGGCTACAGTCAAAAAATTAAAAGATAAATGCCGGTGGGAATGTGGAGACAACTCAGTCCTTATATACTGCTGGTGGGAATGTAAATTAGTATAGCCATTATGGAAATCTGTGTGGAAGTTCTTCAAAACATTAAAGATAGAACTGTCATATGATCCAGCAATCCTACTACTGAGTATATATCCAAAGGAAATAAAATCAGTGTGTTGAAGAGATGTCTGTGCTCCTGTTAATTGCAGCACTATTCACAATAGCCAAAGTATGGTTAAATTAAATGTTCATCAGTGGATGAATGGATAAAGAAAATGTGATATATATACACAATGGAAGACTCTTCTGCCATAAAGGAGAATAAAAATTCTGTGATTTTCAGCAACATAGAGGGACCTGGGGAACATTATGCTGACTGAAGTAAGTCACTGAAAGATAAATTCTACATGATCTCACTTATATGTCGAATCTAAAATGTTGTTCTCATAGAAGTAGAGTAGAATGGTGGCTGCAAGAGGATGGGGAGAGGAGAAGGACATGGTCTACGTCTACAAAGCTACAGTTAGATGGAGGAGTAATTTCTGGTGTTCTATTGCATGGTAGGATGACTAGAGTTAATAAAAACATATTATATATTTCAAAATAGCCTGAAGAGAGGTTTTTGAGTGTCCTCACAACAAAGAAATGATAAATATTTAAGGCGATGGATATACTACTTACCTTGATTTGATCATTACACAATTTACGTATGTGTCAAAACAGCACATTGTGACTCATAAATATACACAATAACGATGTAACAATTATAAATAATATTTTTTAACTGGTTCTAAGTAAGGTTACACATTTTTCCAAACACAATGTAATCATAGGTCATAGTATTGGGAGTAGAAATCTGCTCATCTACAATAACGATTTTCTGTACAAATATTGGGGATGGCAAAAAGTAACATAAGAGCCTGATACTTTATAACTGTGTGAGGTGGGTGAGTGCCTGACAAAAACTCCATCTAATGCAGAATAAAAGTTGGCAGTCATTCTGTTAAAAAAAAATTCAAACTCTCTCAAAATGCATTAAGCAGACTATCTCAACTAAACAGGAATTTCTACTCTATATTTAACTTGTCCAATATGCTCAAAAAATAGAATACAATATGTATTTCCTGAGATGCTTGCTCTTTCTAACATTTTGGTGGACAGCAGGCTCTTAGAGCTGTGCTGTAATCCTCACTAGAGCAGCATTTCCCACCAACAGATATTTAGAAAATGTTTTTACTCCAAGGACACTTGGGTTTTAAGTTACTGACCTTTGTCCCAATGCAGAATCAAAAGTGTTTCCATACCGTTGTCTCCTTGACTCATCTCAATTATAACAAAACAAAATAAATCTTTAAGACAGAAATGCACTTAGGATAGCTGATTTACTATTGTTCTGAGCTAACAAAAGTATTTTTCTTTCTTTCTAGCACATTTCCGATGTGATAATAACAGAATAAATCTTCTGAAAACAAACAAATCTCTTTGGGAGCCAGAGAAAAGCTCTTAAAAGAGTCATTTTGAGGTACCCAATTTCCTCTCTTCCACATGTGGATGTTCAGATATGTTTTGTAGAGAAAGACACTTAAAAGACTAGCTGTCAGACACCTTGTCTCCTTTTGGGACACTTTTGTGAAAACAAACCACTTAAATGTGCTGCCTAGTAGCTCATTTTATATTATCTATCTTCCCCATTCCTTCTAAGATTTCAAATGTGTTCTAGTAGTCTCATATTTAGGAGAACATTTATAGATAATGAAAGGAAATGATTTTGGAAAAAAAAAAAAACATAACATAATATAGTGTTTACCTCTTAAAACTCTCAGAGAAAGAGACAAATATGTTTATCTCCATACTGCCTTCTCATTTGTATTGAATTTGTAGTTTTCCCATTCTCACCTCCACACCATAACATTATCACTGCTCTGTGGACAACAAGCTTTTTGTGGTGAAAACCAAACTCCTCTTCTCCTGTCTGACCCTCTCCCTACCCCATGGCCACTCATACAACACAGACTGTATTCAAATGCTTCCTTGTCCCAGACAGGGTTCTGGAAAAGGTTGGTTGTCCTGAACAATCGATGGGCGTGAAAGCTTTAGTTTCCTCTATTTTAAGGACCAGGAAATATGTGGCTTCAGATTAGTAAATGATTTGGGCAATAAACTCACCGTACTCCAGCCAAACACTAACAGTAAAATGGCACCCGACCCCTGCATCTGCCCCTCCCCTGATGCTCTCAGTGGTTTCAGCAAGGCCTAGCAAGGAATTCATCTTCAAATCTGCTCCTGGACTGTGAAAACAGGAGGCAGGGTTCCAATCACACCAACGTCTGGTGCTGCCTGGACTTTGCAGTGAGCCAATTTTCCATCCTACAGACAGCAGGGGCAGCTGGTGGCGCTCTAATTCTTCCCACAAGATGATGTCAACCGAGTCCAGGAGCCTGCTGAAGCCCCATCGCCACTCAACAGCCATGAGACTTAATGAGGCAGGCAAAGCAGGTTTAGTTACCACTCTGCTTCACTCCCAACACCCGTTCCTATCATTAGAATCAGAAGGGAACAGAGTCTCCACACTCACATGGCATCCAGGAGGGAACAAGGTTGTAGAAGGCAGAACTGATTGGCACGCTCACTTTCCTTCCCCATCCCTAGTGTCTGCCAGGCCTAATTGGGAGCTGAGCCCGATTGAAGTGGTATAGCATTTTCAATTACTGAAAGAAAAGACAAGCCAACCATAAACTCTGTATCAGGTGAAATCTATCAAGAATTATAGGGAAACATAGACAAGCTTCAAGGAAAACAGTTTGTTGCTAGCAATTGTTAAAAGGGAAACTGGGGCATGATAAGGTTTTAAAGTTTATTTGAGCAAACAATAACTCGTGAACCAGAAATCTACAAACCAAAAGTTTGGGAGCTTCACTGAGGAAATGCAAAGGGAAGGCTTTTATAGGATGAACATAGAAGTCAAGAAAAGAAAGCATTTGATTAGCTGTGGTTATACAGTTGTCTTATTTGGCCTGTGCTGTTGGAAAGTCCCTTGTTATCTAATTATGTTTGTTGGCTGCTTCCGATTGTTTAAGCTTCAGTTCTGATATTCTTTAATATAGGTATTTACAAGAAATAACTTGCAAATCAAGCAAGGTTAAAGTCACTTGTGTGACCTAATTGGCTTTGCCTTCTCAGGGATTCTTCAGATCTGGTCTTCATTGGAACTTTTTTTAAAGCTTTTACTTTAAGTTCAGGGGTACATGTGCAAGTTTGTTACATAGGTAAACTTGTCTCATGGGGGTTTGTTGTACGGATTATTTCATTATTCATAGTAAGCCTAATACCCATTAGTTATTTTTCCTGATCCTCTCCCTTCTCCCTCTCCCTTCTCCTACCCTCCATCCTTTGATAGACCCCAGTATGTGTTGTTCCCCTCTATGGGTTCCTGTGTTCTCATTATTTAGCTCTCACATATAAGTGAAAACATGTCGTATTTAGTTTTCTGTTCCTGTGTGAACTTACTTTAACATAGCTTGTCTTAAAGAATAGGTGAAAGATTTCTCTTAACAGAGAGGAAATGATAGAAGAAGGCTTGGAACGTCAGAAAAGAAAAGAAGAGGGGCGGATCAGGATGGCCGAATAGGAACAGCTCCAGTCTCCAGCTCCCAGCACGAGTGACACAGAAGACAGGTGATTTCTGCATTTTCAACTGAGGTACAGGGTTCATCTCACAAGGGAGTGCTGGACAATGAGTGCTGGTCAGATGCTGCAGCCCGACCAGTGAGAGCTGAAGCAGGGTGAGGCATCGCCTCACCTGGGAAGTGCAAGGGGGAAGGGAATCCCTTTTCCTAGCCAGGGGAACTGAGACACACAACACCTAGAAAATCGGGTAACTCCCACCCCAATACTGCGCTGTACCAAGTGTCTTAGCAAACGGGCACACCAGGAGATTATATCACACACCTGGCTGGGAGGGTCCCACGCCTGCCCATGGAGCCTCCCTCATTGCTAGCACAACAGTCTGTGATCTAACTGCAAGGCATCAGCGAGGCTGAGGGAGGGGTGCCCGCCGTTGCTGAGGCTTTAGTAGGTAAACAAAGCCACTGGGAAGCTCGAACTGGGTGGAGCTCACAGCATCTCAAGGACCCCTGCCTGTCTCTGTAGACTCCACCTCTGGGGACAGGGCACAGCTAATCAACAACAACAACGACAACAACAACAACAACAAAAACAAGGCAGAAAATGGTGCAGAGGCAAATGACTCACTCTGACAGCTTTGAAGAGAGCAGTGAATCTCCCAACACGGAGGTTGAGATCTGAGAATGGACAGACTGCCTGCTCAAGTGGGTCCCTGACCCCTGAGTAGCCTAACTGGAAGACATCCCCCACTAGGGGCAGACCAACATCTCACACCTCACACGGTGGAGTACACCCCTGAGAGGAAGCTTCCAAAGCAAGAATCAGACAGGTACACTTGCTGTTCAGCAATATTCTATCTTCTGCAGCCTCTGCTGCTGATACCCAGGCAAACAGGGTCTGGAGTGGACCTCAAGCAATCTCCAACAGACCTACAGCGAGGGTCCTGACCTTTAGAAGGAAAACTAACAAACAGGAAGGACACCCACACCAAAACCCTGTCAGTACGTCACGATCATCAAAGACTAGAGTCAGATAAAACCACAAAGATGGGGAAAAAGCAGGGCAGAAAAGCTGGAAATTCAAAAAATAAGAGCACATCTCCCCCTGCAAAGGAATGCAGGTCATAGCCAGCAACAGATCAAAGCTGGATGGAGAATGACTTTGACGAGATGAGAGAAGAAGGCTTCAGTCCATCAAACTTCTCAGAGCTAAAGGAGGAATTACATACCCAGCACAAAGAAATTAAAAATCTTGAAAAAAGTGTGGAAGAATTGATAACCAGAATAATTAATGCAGTGAAGGCGATAAACTAGTTCTAACAGAGATGAAAACCATGACACGAGAAATACGTGACAAATGCACAAGCTTCAGTAACCGACTCGATCAACTGGAAGAAAGAGTATCAGCGATTGAGGATCAAATGAATGAAATGAAGCGAGAAGAGAAACCAAAAGAAAAAAGAAGAAAAAGAAATGAACAAAGCCTGCAAGAAGTATGGGATTATGTAAAAAGACCAAATCTATGTCTGATTGGGGTGCCTGAAAGTGAGGGG
>NW_016820154.1:467860-472602 GCF_001698545.2 Rhinopithecus bieti | reverse complement strand
TTTTTTTTTTTTTTTTTTTTTTTTTGTATTTTTAGTAGAGACAGGGTTTTTCCATGTTGGCCAGGCTGGTCTCAAACCCCTGACCTCCAAGTGATTCACCCACCTTGGCTTCCCAAAGTGCTAGGAAAACAGTCATGAGCCACCATGCCCTCCCATGTTAAAACTCTTGATGAGTAACTGTAATATATATTTCTGGTTTGAATCATGGACCAGAAATTTTCAAAAACTATAGAGAATATTATTAAAACAATGAACAATATATGAATATAAGTTGATGAATGGTTAGTAATGGAAGTACTTAAAGAAAGTGTTACAATGTCAAAATACTCTCAAATTATTTAGGAAAAACAAGAAATTAAACTATGTATGTATGTACATAAAGTAAAAGAATCTGAGTGAGGAAGTAATAAAACAAATAAGAAAAATGCCAACAGTTGATAAATGTGAGAAAGAATATAAAGTTCTTTGTATATTCCTCCAACTTTGTAAGTGTAAGGTTATATCAAAATTAAAAGTTTCAGAAAAAAGGGCTTGTTTAAGGCAAGACAAAATCTTGGGTAATACATAGGCACACTGGAATTATGCATTGACATAAAATTCTCAAATTTATTGAAGCTGTAGCTCCACTGATAAAGATATCAATTACTGTGATAAACACAAAAATAATCAGAAATAATAAATAGCATATAACAATAGAAGCATTTAACATGACCTTAACATAGTAGAAAGACCACTTGAAGCCAGGAATTCAAGACCAGCCTAGAAAACATAGTGAGTTCCTGTTTCCACAAAAAATAAAACCGTTAGCCAGGGATGTGGTGACATGTGCCTATAGTCCTAGCTACTTGGGATGCTGAAATGGGAGGATTCCTTGAGCGCAGGAGTTTGAGACTGCAGTGAGCTATGATCATCACATCACTGCATTCCTGCCGGGATGACAGAGCAAGACTTCGTCTCTAAACAAACAAACAAACAAACAAACAAACAAAAAAACTCACAGTATGTGTATATATATATATATATTTTTTAAAAAAAGAAATAAAGTGACACTATAACTTATGATCAATGAATCCACGCATAATGAATCAAGTAGCATTTTGTTATATATTCACAAGTATGAAGTATATTTATTACCTACGGCACAAAGTGTGTTAAGAATATAAAAAATAGAAAAAATATATTAAATAGTTTTAAAGATATTGACATTTTAACGAATATTAAATTTCAGGCATTTTATAGTACTAAGCATTAGATTAGTTTAGGATAGGCCTTGTATAGAATAGAAATCATTGTCCTCAGCTCACTGACAAGATAATACATGTAGATCACCTAATAGCAATTATTAGGAATTTTAAGGAATTTTATAAAATAACTAAATATATAAAATTTTCTTCCAGTTTTTTTTAAAACAATGTCTCATTATAGGTATAATTTTGTTACTCACTTTATTCCCTCAATTAAAGAACTTAAGATCATTTATAATGTTATTTCAATGTAGTGACATTCAAATGTTCTTCTTGATTCTGTTATGCTAAAAGTCAAGTTGGGAAGAGACTATATAATCAAAATGAATTTTGTTTAAAATCTGAACTTTGTTATGACACAGAATGCCAGTTTAAATTTGACAATCTCATGTGAATTGTCATGAAAATGAGACAGTAATCAACATTACCAAAATGAAATGAAAATATAGTTTGGCACTCAAGCTAAAGTATATAAAATCTAGAATATGTAGGCCAATCAGATATAGATCCCTATGAAGGAAGGAAGATATCTCATAGTGACAATTACTGTATTGATTTAAGAAAGGTGGCCACAGGCATAACTTCTGCAATTGAAACTTGAGTGAGAAATGACCAAGACCAAAAATAATAATTTTAATTGAAGAATAAGAATAACATATGGAATAGCAATTATTAAGCAAAATGAAAGCAAGTCAGAAAGGTAACTGAATTTTATTGAGTGGAAAAATAAAACATTTTAAGAATCCAAGCTGATGTCAAAATGTTATTAATCACATAATTACATATTGCCATCTGTATTAGCCCAGGGTTCTCCAGAGAAACAGAACGAATAGTATATGGACAGACACATCAGAGGAGATTTATTATTAGAACTGGCTCATGTGATTGTGAAGGAGGAGAAGTCCCACAATATGCTATCTACAAGTTGGATAACCAGGAAAGCAGTTGTGTATTTCAGTCTGAGTCCTAAGGCCTAAGAACCAGAGGAGCCAACAGTGTAATTCTCTGCCTAGGGCCAAAGACCAGTCCTGGGGGTTGGAGAGGACAGGGGTATCTGAGCCCAGGGCCAAATGCTAATCCTGGGGGCTTGGGAAGCACAGTGGTGTCAATCTCAGAGTCTAAAAGTCTGAGAATGAAGAATTCTGATGTCTGAGGGCGGGAAAAGATGATGTCCTAGCTAAAAACAGAGAGAGAGAGAAAGAGAATTTGCCTTTCCTCTGCTGTTTTGTGCTTTTTCAGGTCCTAAGAGATTGGACGATACTCAAACACATTGGTGAGTGTGATCTTCTCCACTCAATCTACCAATTAAATGTTAATCTTTTCTGAAAACACTCTCATGGACACATCTAAAAATAATTTTTTAACATCTATCTGGACACCCCTTAGACTAGTCAAGTTAACACATAAACTTACCCATCCCACCATCTATGCTGATTGAGTAGAAAAGTCCAATATACAGACTCCAATACCTTTTAGCTTGAGTGCCAAAATATATTTTCTTTTCATTTTGGTAATGTTGATCACTGTCTCATTTTCATGAAAATTCACATGATTTTTTCATATGAATTTTGGCTTATGATTATAATATAGAAAGCCAAAAATAGTATCACTTCTACCCTCAGAGCTGCAAATCCTATAAACTGTCTGAAAATTCACAAGTTTTCTTAAATCTATAAGAGGGTTAAGGTCACAGAGCTAGGAATTATCAGAGCACTTATTTATCTGAAGCAGGTAACATTGGCCACTGGTTAAGATATTTCAGCTTAAAATATCAATGTATTGCCAAAGGCCATGTCTAGTAAGAAAATATGGAATCACTGGGAGGCACAGGCACAAAGGGTATTAGCATCCACTCATGGGCTCATTCACATGGACATAATGTGTGCTCATATAAAGATTGGGAGCAAGATGAAAGCATCGAGAAATATCCCTGATTGCCCAGGCCTGGAAGGATGGGACAGAAGCCACTGAACAAAAGTACAAGGAGCCCTGCCTGGATACTTGCTACTATTTCTCTTATGGTAGAAAAACCTTAAATCCCTTGTGGAAGAGCAACCAATCCTGGTACCCTTAGAATATTTCTGAAAACATATGGTTTCTGGGGAAAATTTTTTTAAAATCTTTTTTCTAGGATAGAAGAAATAAGCCTTGGTGTAAACCTTCAGCTGAAGACAGAAGAGAATGTCTGTGATTAACTTGCCCACAAAACACAGAAACAGAGTGACTGTCTTAAGACCAAGGTTTCATCAAAACAAGAGAGAAAAACTTAGGAGAAAAAAAAGAAAAACAGTATCTAAGAATAGAGAGACAAGTCTAACATCTGTGTAGTTTGGAATGCTAAAAGAAGACAGAGAGAACAGGGGTAGTGAAATATTTGAAAAAAATAGTGTCAATTTTTCCTCTAAATTAATGACAGACTCCTATTAAGAAACTCAGAAAATATCAAACAGAATGTCAAAAACAAGCACAAATACACACACACACACACACACACACGCACAGAGAGAGAGAGAGAGAGAGACAGAGAGAGAGACAGAGAGAGAGAGAGAGAGAGGGATTATATTAAAATTGCCTTAAATGGAAGACAAAGAGAAAGACTTTATTGTGGCCAGACAAAAATATATTCATTATATACAGGTGAACAAATGGAAGAAATAAGGTGGACTCTTGATCAGAAATTATCCAAACCAGAACAAGACAGAGTGACATTTTTAACACGATGAAGGAAAAAAAAAAAACAGAAAACAAAACATAGCAAAACCGCCAAACCAATATCCTCTACCTGTATTAACCAGGGTTCTTCAGAGAAACAAAACTAGTAGGATATATGTAGAGATAAATGGAAAAAGATTTATTGTGAGGGATTGGCTTCTTGGGTATAAGATTAAAAAGTCCCACTATCTGCCATCTACAGGCTGGGGCATTAAAGACGGTGGTATATTTCTTTTTTCTTTTTTTTTTTCTTTTACAATCAGCCCTATTGAGTTATAATTTATATACAAAAACTATACATATTTAGTATATGCAATTTGATGAGTTTGGTCATATGCATACAACCATGAAACGATCATCACAATCAAGGCAATAGACATGTTTGTCACCTCTAAAAGTTTCCTTGTGCCTCTTTGTATTTTTTTTTCCTTTTTTTATTATTATTATACTTTAAGTTCTAGGGTACATGTGCATAATGTGCAGGTTTCTTACATATGTATACTTGTGCCATGTTGGTGTGCTGCACCCATCAACTCATCAGCACCAATCAACTCGTCATTTACATCAGGTATACCTCCCAGTGCAATCCCTCCCCCCTCCCCCTTCCCCATTATAGACCCCTGTGTGTGATGTTCCCCTTCCCGAGTCCAAGTGATCTCATTGTTCAGTTCCCACCTATGAGTGAGAACATGTGGTGTTTGGTTTTCTCTTCTTGTGATAGTTTGCTAAGAATGATGGTTTCCAGCTGCATCCATGTCCCTACAAAGGACGCAAACTCATCCTTTT
>NW_016820154.1:456337-467315 GCF_001698545.2 Rhinopithecus bieti | reverse complement strand
ACAGCATGGTACTGGTACCAAAACAGAGATATAGACCAATGGAACAGAACAGAGTCCTCAGAAATAATACCACACATCTACAGCCATCTGATCTTTGACAAACCTGAGAGAAACAAGAAATGGGGAAAGGATTCCCTATTTAATAAATGGTGCTGGGAAAATTGGCTAGCCATAAGTAGAAAGCTGAAACTGGATCCTTTCCTTACTCCTTATACGAAAATTAATTCAAGATGGATTAGAGACTTAAATGTTAGACCTAATACCATAAAAACCCTAGAAGAAAACCTAGGTAATACCATTCAGGACATAGGCATGGGCAAGGACTTCATGTCTAAAACACCAAAACACGGTGGTATATTTCTAGGCCAAGCCTAAAGGTCCAAGAATCAGGAGAGCTGATGTCTGAGGGCATTCCCCTTGCCTTTGGCAAGACCCTCAGCTATCATGGTTCTTTACCTGGCAGGATGGCACAAACCTTCATGCCTGAAGGGTCTGGGCCTTTAGTAGTCCTGCCTGGCTATTGTAGTTTTTCCTTGACTTTAATCACAGGGAATGGTAACATTAAAACACATCTTAAAGGATATCCTGTATTCGGGCATATTCTTCCTTACCCCATTGTGGAGTAATAGTTTAATTAATGTTTGGTAGTTAAGATCAATCACTCCAGGCAACACTATAACTCACTTCTTTTCCTGTTGATTCCTGTTGACCCAAAGTGGTCAGGTGGAAGTCTTAACCTCCAATTCAATCAAATCATTGTGTATCTCTTGGTAAAAGCATTCCTCCTGAAGACTGCTCTTAGGCCAATAGATCATAAAGTCATAAAAACAGGAAGCAAAAATTTTGCTTGTGGGTGAATAGGGGTGATAATGAGTAGTGCCACTGTCATTTCCACCATTTAATTCCTGAACTATTAATATGCTTAAAGAAACAAACAAGCGGGCCAAGCGCAGTGGCTCATGCCTGTAATCCCAGCACTTTGGGAGGCCGAGGCGGGCAGATCACAAGGTCAGAAGATCAAGAACATCCTGGCTAACGTGGTGAAACTCCGTCTCTACTAAAAATACAAAAAATTAGCTGGGCATGTTGGCGGGCACCTGTAGTCCCAGCTACTTGGGAGGCTGAGGCAGGAGAATGGCGTGAAACCAGGAGGTGGAGCTTGCAGTGAGCCGAGATCGCACCACTGCACTCCAGTCTGGGTGACAGAGTGAGACTTTGTCTCAAAAAAAAAAAAAAAAAAAAAAAAAAAAAAAAAAAAAAAAAAAAAAAAAAAAAAAAAAAGCAAGCAAAAAAGTAACAAAACCAAAAAATAAAACTGAAATTACTATTCTCTACTCAACACACATATATTTCAAGAATTAAGAGAAAATAAAGACTCTCTCAAGTAATCAAATATTTAGAAGAATCACTGACAATAGACCTAAAGCTCAATACATGTTAAAGAAAAGTCTTCAGGAAGAAGAAATATGATATAAATGAGACACAGGCATCTACAAAAGGAAATAAAAAGCTAGAAATGGAATAAAGGAAAATGTCAACTTTATTTTCTCTTATGTTTAATCTCACTAAAAGATAAATATATTAGTGTATTTGTGTTGTTATAAAATAATACATGACTCTGAGTAATTTATAATTAAGAAAGGATTATTTGGCTCACAATTCTGTAGGCTATACGGGAAGCATGTCGTTGGCATCTGCTTAACTTCTGGTGAAGTCTCAGGAAGCTTTCACTTGTGGCAGAAGGCAAAGGGGAAGCAGGTATGTCACACAGAGAAGTGGGAGCAGGCATGTCACACAGTGAAGTGGGAGCAAGTGAGAGAGAGCAACAGGTGAAACAAACAGCACTTTTGAACAACCAACTCTCGCATGAACTGATAGAATCAGAACTCACTCACTGCTGTGAGGACAGCACCAAGACATTCATGAGGGATTCACTCCTATGACTCAAACACCTCCCACCAGATCCACCTCTAATTTTGAGGATCACATTTCAACATGAGATTTGGAGGGAACAAACATCCAAAGCCTATCAATAACTGATTGTCTAAAACAAAGGTAGTAGCAATATATTGTGAGTTTATAATACACGTAAATATTAAATGTATGACAAAGAATGGGAGGGAGAAAATGAGAGTAGACCGTTGTAAGTTTCTTAGACAAAAGAAAAGCACTAGAACCAATAATTGAACTTGGTAAGGTTGGAGGATACAAAATCAATATGTAAAAAATCAATTTTATATCTATGTGCTAATAATGAAGGATTAAACATTGAAAATTTTTAAAATGCTATTTACTGTAGCACCAAAAGTAGGAGTTAAAGTGTAAAGGTTTGGGATTGATTTTGTTTCCTAACAATTCCTAAAATGCAGATACATCTTTGCCTCATTCTTTCTTGGGAATATGTTTATTTTGCTTTTAACATAAGGTATGGAATGGCTTTTCTCACTTTTGCTTAAGGAAGTAGAAAATTAAACTTCAATTGCTGAAAACAGAATAATCACACATTAGGGAATTGGGGATTTCAATGTTTCAGGTGTTTTAGAACAGCCTTAATAATCTGAAGTTTCACATGCTCATTTACATAACACACGGGTTCTAAGACTGTTGAGTTTCACTTATTCCACATACTGAACACTAACAGCAGCATATGCATGTTTTTGAGATATCAGATGTACAATCTTGGAATGGTATTTGAAATACTAAATGCATTTAAATGAACTAAAATGATTCAAGAAGAGCATATTGCACTTACAACACTTATACTCTATGCTATGGGCTTCTAAAAAGAGGTGGGTGTGATGCTGTGAAGAAAAGCAATTCCATTCTCAGTAGGTTATCACAGTGTATTTTCAGAAGTTTCTAATTGAAGGCATGCTTCATTTGCCTTGGCTATAAAAAAAACCTACATTTGCTCATGATTATGCCTGTAAATGCCCTCATAAAATGTACTCTAGCAAACACACCCACACACTTGCATATGCACACACACACATGCATATACACACATTTTACAATTTACTTGGAAATGCTTTCATGTAGATTACACTTCTTATTCATTATGTGGTTTATCTGAGATTACTAAGCGGATAGAAAAGTTAAATATTAATATAAAGTAATTTAAATATACTGAACCGTATCAAAATCCTGAATTCTGATTTATGACTTTAATTTATTAAAATAAAATTTAATTTAAAAGGAAAATGTCAAAAGAATTGCCTAAAGTATGTACTCCATATCTTGATTTTAAAAAATCAATGATTCAATTTTTTATTGGTGTTAATTGCTTCATTTAGATTTTCTTGAAAACATTGATATGCTCCCCCATACACAGGTATACATACATGCATACATACAAGAAAAGAGATAAAGTATATTTGGTATTGATGTTCAATATTTATTTTCATCCTGTAACTTTCTATTCTCATTCTTTTCTTATAAAAGAATAAGAGGTGTATAATAACACACTCATATTTTCAAGATAGTTGTATGGGATAATAATTACTGTTATAGAAGAATATAAGACTGAATTACAAATTGAATACTAGTAGAGCCTTTAGAAAAAAAGATCATCATGTCAATTGCTGGCATTCGGTGTCTTCTCTTGTAGCTCGAAGAAGCTAGAAAGCACCAGAGAGTAAAATACTTACCTCTATGAAGTCACTCTCATCACATGAGCTGCAATTCTTAATAACCTCTGCCTAACAAACTCCACTTTCATGAATCCCACCCACTTTAAGATGCAAAAACTTATTTCAAAAATCAGAAGTTTTCTCAGGCTTTGTTGCCATACAGACATATGCCAAAACCTTAGATATTCCATCTAATATGCTATGTGATATTCAACAAAGTACTTATCCCTGTGAGCCTCAGATTCATCAGTTGAAAACTACAAAGTCACTGAATGAAGTAGCAAAATAATAAGAGTAGAATTACTGGTCCATAATGACTCATAAATAGTGAACACAGTATTACCATAAAATTACCACTTTTTAGAGAGAGAGAACTTTGCTAGAACATAGGTTTCCTCTGTGTGTTGCAAAATGTTATACTTTATAGATGATTACTCATGCCTTTCAAAATACAGAGGTGTCCAAAATCAAGTCCAAACAAGCCTTAAAACTTAATAACTGAAGGAAGTGAGATAGCTGAACATCTTTTAAATTCATCAAGACTAGAGGGAGAGGGGATGTACATCGCACACGAAGCAAAGTCAAAAGTGAATATTTCACATTGAAACCTACAACGAGGGTGGTTTATATCAACTCTTAAATTATTCACTTATTTATTATTTCAATAACTGTGTATTATCTATTGTAATTTTAACACCAGTCTTGACAGACTTTGAAGACACAGTGCTGAATATTCAAGGGGCCTCTGCTCTTGTGAATTGCATGAATACAGTTCTGCAGAAACAAATTATTTTGTTGAAATTATTTCATTTGTTAGTTTTTAAGTGTATGTGCCTGTCTAATAAATAAATAAATATAACAATTTCAGATGGTTGTAAAAGAAAATAAGAGCTGGAAAGATGGTAAAATGAACAAAAGCAAAAGGAGATCATAAACACGAGACTTCATCATAGTTTGAATATAAAGATCAAGAAGAAAGTAGAATAGAGCTGCCAACTGAGGTTTGTTGTTCATGCATTATTATACACATAGTTAATGCAAGAATATTTTCATTCATTCACATAATTAACATTTGTGCCATTAATGGCAATAGTAAGTCAAGAGAAAAAAATAGAAGATTAGAGCTGCACAGTCCAATAAAATTGCTATTTGCTACATCTGGTTACTTAAATTTAAATTAAATTAAACTAAAAATTTAGTTTCTCAGTCATGTTAGCACATTTCAAGTGCTCAGTGTTGAAATTCTGCTAATGGGTGTCATATTGAACCACACAAACACATACTATTTCCACCTACGCAGAAATTTCTATTGGACAGTGCTGCTTGACAGTTTTGAGTTGCCAGGGATAATATTTAAAAGCGTTCTGAAACTCAGAATAAAAGGCTATCATTATTGATAAATAATATAAAACAATAAATATGAGAAAACATCTAAAAGGTGAATATCAAATTTCAGGCAGGAGGATTAAGTACAAAAGTCTACACGTTGCAACAGTCAGTAGGAAAAGGAAGAAATCATGAATGAGATGATATGAGAAAATACAAAATATTTTGAGAATGAAAAGAGAACAAAAGAAAGAAGTTTGCTAAAGGATTAGACAGTCTGAAAAATAAACAACTAAATAATAAAACGCTAATAGTTATCGGAGACTAACAATTAAGAAAAAGATGACTACATTGGTGAATTAATAGTTCTAATATATTTGTGTCTGCAATTGGAGTACTTTCTTAAATGAGAGAAGTTGTAAATAAGAAAATTGGCCTGGACCTTAAAATATTTATTTGAATACTAATATCTTTTAAATTATTTCAGTTCATAGTTCATAATGGGAAATGAAAGGGGAGACACATAATTGAGCATGGTTCAGATTATATATCCAGCAGAAGATTGAAGATCCATGCCTGGGAAACAGTTAATCTTGTCACCTGAATATACCTGTATCTTCTATATACATGTTACACACATGTGCGCATATACAAATGCACACACACACATATAGAGGTTCCAAGTGCAAGAAAATTAGACTACTTGGAGTCCCCAATGTACCTCTGAGTAAGGAATAATATAGCATTACTACATATCACCTCAAAGTATCTTTCTGCACAACATAATTCTCTAAAAGAAGTTCACTACTAGTGCCAGGACTATACCATATAAAACAGCACTAAAAATGCCACTTTTGAGGTTGCTTATAAATTCTTGGGAACAAAGATTCCCTATTAAGCTATTGTTTAGCAAAAGCATTGATGAGACACCAAGTAACAAGCAGAATCACCAATATTTATCTTGGATTTTGAATATTTATCTTAGAAAAGAGTGGCTGTGCCCAGACCGTAACATCATAGAGGGTCTGGCCTTCCAGAAACCTGTGATTAGCAGGGAAGCTGACTTAGAAATTGCAAAATTAGTTGTATGCAACCAGGTTTTTTAGAACAATTTTTTTAATGGTTTTTCCTAAAAACCATTCTAAAAAACACATCAGTAATTCTCACTGAACTGCAATTGCACTAAGGAAGTTTACCTGACCCTTTCCTCTTGTCATTGATAGTGTTGGTGGTGGTCTTCTGCTGATGACTCCAGAGAGGAGGAAGAAGGGCATTATATATTTAGCCTCATCTAGAGTCCACATCATTCTAGCACTTAATGGCAGTGTCACCAAGTCTATCCTATCTTACTAGCCTCTGCCAGACCAAACCAACAAAACTATAATGAGAATACTTGACTTTTTTTTCTAACTGGAGTGTTAGGTAGATTTTAAGCATTTAGTACAATGTGACAGAGAGAAAGGTTGTAACTCTTTATATTGAGACTGCCTGGTATTGTAGAAAGCAGACATCACCATATTACAATCATCTGGTTGAAGATAGAAGGTGCTCTGCATGAACCAACTACCTCTAATGATCCCAATCATTCTGACCAATGAGGATCCTTCAACTCCTTTTTCCTTTTGCCTGTACTTCTTTCAGTATTTTTCAGTCTGTTGCGTCCACCCTGGCTCTCTGGAATGAATTTCTCTACAATGACGGTATAATTTTGCCTCTTGATTCTCTGAGCATCATGACCTGGAACAGAACTTCAAGCACTAGTAAATGAAGTTCCAACTGGCAGACTCCATGAGGGGAAGATGGGCTCTAGTCCTGTGATGGGGTAAATGGGTTGTTCAACTCTAGTTGAGTCTTACCTCAGAAGAGCCAAGTCTGTGTTTCTTGTAGATTATGTAAGAAGTAAATGCAAACACTGATCTGCAAGACAGACTTTTTACCCCTTGTTACAACGTTAGACCTTTCCAGTAAATTTTAGAAGCTATTGACACATTTTTGCTTTTCTGTCTTGTAATACAGTACAAAAGAAATCATTTTAGCTACAAATGGCTTTCTCTTTAGTATATAAATTTATGGTAGCGGTATAAGATTATGTAAAACATCCTCTTTCTCTGATGCAAATTGGGGAGCAACGCTGATAATGTGGTTCAAGTAAAATGTTACATGTAAGCAAATAATCATGACACACTGCATAGGCAGTCAAGAAAAGATAGCAAAGGTATTGAATAATCACCTAACAAACTTATATTTGTATTACATTTGATCATTATATCAGAAATTTCACAGAGTTCTTGTAGTGGTAGGGACATTAATTTTCAGAACTAAGTTTTCTGTAATAATTTCATTGGCTACACTGTGGCAGGTTGAAATATAAATACATTAAATGAAACCTGAAATCACATTTTTAAGTGGAAAACATTCCATTAGTTAACGTTTGCCTTCAAAAAAGCCTACTAGTTGTGGGCTTAAACATCCATTGTTTCCCTTTTCTTTAATAATAGAACACAAGATTTTTAGCTGAACACATAATTGTCTCAAATAAACAGTACAATTCCCCAGCTTCCCTTGCAGCTACTTAAACTCACGTTCATGGGTTATGGGAGTTGCAGGCAGAAGTTTCATGCTTATTTGTAATAAATGCCCTTATATAAAGGTTCATACTTTTCTTTGATCTGAACACATTCCTACTGAATGAAATATACATGTGAGGAGTAGAACTAGAATTGCCATATCAGATTATGAAGAGGATTCTGAAGACTGCAAAGCAGTTAGAAGATACGTCCATCTAGACTGCAACTGCTGTACTAATGCTGCAGTGTGTAGTTTAGTACTGTTTTACATGAGATATTTTCTGTTGCATGAGTCCATGTCATTTGTGATTTTCTGTTAAGTACAGTCGCACCTAATTGTAAAAGTGCTGTAAATTGTAATCACATCTTGACCAAGAACTTAAATATCACAAATAATAAAGTGATACAAATGACAATATTTTGTCTCTGAAAAAATGTAACCTATTTTATGACACTTTAAAAAAGAAAAGATGGGAATTTTGAGTACCATGTAGTGTACCTGACTTTTGTCTTTCATATTCATAAGTGGTTAAACATTCATTTTGAAAATGTATTATTTTCTATCAATTGCTCAATAAATACATGGTTTTATTGTTTATGCTATTTAGAATTTTGCTAAGCAATATAAGAGCAAGAGGTACAAAATATTTTGGCTTTTTGTTTTGTTTTGTTTTTGAGATGGAGTGTCGCTCTGTCTCCCAGGCTGGAGTGTAGTAGCACAATCTTGGCTCATTGCAACCTCTACCTCCTGGGTTCAAGCGATTCTCCTACCTCAGCCTCTCAACTAGCTGGGATTACAGGCACACCCTGCTACACCCAGCTAATTTTTGTATTTTTGGTAGAGACAGACTTTCATCATCTTGGCCAGGCTGGTCTCAAACTCCTGACCTTAGGTGATCTCCCTGCCTTGGTCTCCTAAAGTGCTGGGATTACAGGTGTGAGCCACCACACCTGGCCAATATTTTGGTTTTTAATAAGGTTACTCTGTCTTTGAACAGCAGCCTTGACTTCACCAGCTGTGTACTCTAAAGCTGTTTACTTTGCCTGTCTGAGCCTCAGTTTCCACAGAAGTAGGATGAAGATAGTAATAATACTTCACAAAGTTGTTGTTAAAGTTAAATATGATATAAATTAAGAAGCTGTTAATATTTTACAAGGCATCAAGATTATATTTCAAACTTTCATTATTGTAGTGATGAAAATGAATATGGAAATGGTCAATAAACAGGATAAGACTACATTTGAAATGTACCACACATTTTATTTCTCACATTAATGTATTTAGATATTTATTTCACGTAAACTTCAAAATAAAACAAAAAATAAAGGATACCTTGGTCACGTGCAACAAAATGACCTTAAAGGTAAATCTTATATTGAGTTAAATTCTGGGAAGTATAAGGGGTTAAACAATAAAGTATAATCTAATCTAAGTGAAGTGAGTGCTTCTGCAAAACTGTATTTACTCCAATTATTTTTCAGTATCCCATCTTAAAATCTAATGAGTCCGGACTAATTTAACAATTCTAGTATAACTTAGAAAACTTAGGTTTTCTAGGTTTCCCTCCCCTGGAATTCGACTGTGTACAAACTAACTTATTTACTGGAGACAACCTGTTAACTAGAATTAATATAACAATTGGCATCTTCATATGATATTTTTCTAAATTCAATAAGATATAATTAATTGATTTAAAAAACAAGCTTTATTATATTAGACATATATGGAAATTTATTTCTGACTTGACTGCAGGAAAATTAGGTTTGTCAAGTCGTGGAGTTTGTGAGCACATCAACTAACCCAAGCAATCATGGTTACCAACAGTACAACATATGCAACTTAATGACACAATTTGCCAAAAATGACAAAAACTGAATCCCTGCTGAACACTCTTAAGTGGGGTACCTAACTTCAGATGCTTTTAGTTTGCATAATGGCTTCCCACATGAAATAAGATAATAAGAAGCAGAAAAGACTCACAAGCAATGCTTGACTTGTTCCAACTGCTTGTGAATTAAAAACAGCTGTGGACAGTAGGAGGTTGGTCTCTAGTTAAATAAAATGTGGGCAACATAGATAATGATATTCTCCTTCTTGAAACAGAGTGTTAAGAATCATTAAAGGAGAAGCGAAGGACTTATAAACGTTACCAAGCACTTTCAGTGAGGTAGTTATATTTTAGGAATATTTAAATATTTTCAATCCCTTGATTTCATTTTCTTTACTAGTAATTTTCTAGATCATATTTAAATCACTGCAAATATCACACAAATTTGAGCTCCTTTCTTTTTTGCAAATAAAGTTTTGAACCATGATTAATGCAAATTAACCATAGCTAAGTGCCGGAAACAGAGCAACATCTGATTTGTAAACAACATTCAAGTTTCATTGAGCTGTGAATATTGTGAGTAATACTGGTATACACTCACCTGTCAAGAATAGAAGCAGATCTTCCAACACATAAGCAATGAATACAATCATAACAGACAATTGCGCCTGTGTGCTTCGTCTCTGCCTATTTAAATAAACATCACACAAATTTGTATGATATTTGCCATGATTTACAGACATACACAAAGAACACAGACATATACTTTCCCATTTCTAATATATATATACTATTATATAGTCATAGGAAATATTTGTGGACTACCTTGTCTTTTGGTATCAATAATTTCAGAAATAAGGTCTTTGGAAAGTTGTTCCTTATCATGTCAAAAATTAATGCATAACACAATTGTCTGTTATGATTGTATTCATTGCTTACATTTTGGAAGATCTGCTTCTAATCTCGGCAGATGTGTGCTTACCAGTATTATTAATAATATTCACAGCTCAATGAAACTTGAATGTTGTTTACAAATCAGGTGTTGCTCTGTTTCTGGCATGTAACACAGAAATAGAGGACAGCATCTAGCAAACTGAACATTTTTCAAGGAATCAATAGTAGTCACTAGTTTCATGATTCAATAATTCATGATCATAGACAAAAGGTACAATTTTCCATCTCTTACTTTTTTTCCTCAGTTGTTAAAAATGCACCCATGAAAATATAACTTACCTTTTAGAATGTTGTTTTAAAAATTTACGGTATGTGCACTATGAAAATGTAATATTCCTGAAAGAGGAAAAAAGGACACTATAATTAATAAAGAGTACATTGTCTTTTCACTAGCTTTACATTCAATTTCAGATTTTAGAAGAGGCAGGATCCTAGGAACAGAACTGGATGGGAGATGGATATCTTAACTCTAGCTCGTTAGGAGTCACTAACCAGCTCTCAGACCTTGGAAAACATCTCTGTATGATCTCATTTTCTCAATAAACGTTTGACACGAAGACTTGGAATAATAATTATGATAATAATAATAATAATAATTATTATTATTATTATTATTGAAACAGAGTATTAAGAGTATCGCTCTGTGGCCCAGGATGGAGTGCAGTGGTGCAAT
>NW_016820154.1:449995-454510 GCF_001698545.2 Rhinopithecus bieti | reverse complement strand
GTTGGCCCCATGTATGTTATCTTTTGAAACGTGTCTGTTCATATCTTTTGAACACTTTTTAATGGTGTATTAGTCAGAATGCTCTAGAGGGATAGAACTAATGGAAAAGACATATTTTTCATTATTATATATAATATATATTATACATATTATATAGTTCATTATAATATATAAGTTTATATGTATATAATTATATATAACAATTTTTATATATAATTATATACATATACATATAAATATATAAATTTATATGTATGTAAATACATTATATGTATATAAATTTTATGTATATATGTATGTAAATTTATATATATGTATGTGTGTGTGTGTGTATATATATATATAAAGGGAAGTTTGTTAAGTATTAACTCACATGATCATAAGGTCCCACAACAGGCCATCTGCAGGCTGAGGATCAGGGAGATTCTGAGTTCCAAAACTGAAAAACTTGGAGCCCGATGTTCGAGGGCAGGAAGCATCCAGCACGGGAGAAATGTGTAAGCTGGGAGACTAGGCCGGTCTCACCTTTTCATATTTTTCTGCCTGATTTGTATCCGCTGGTAGCTGATTAGATTGTGCGCATCAGATTAAGAATGGGTCTGTCTTCTCCAGCCCGCTGACTCAAATGTTAATCTCCCTTAGCAACACCCTCACAGACACACCCAGGAACAATATGTTGCATCCTTCAATACAATCAAGTTGACATTCAGTATTAACCATCACAAATGGGTTGTTTGATTTTTTCTTGTGGATTTGTTTAAGTTCTTTATAGATGATGGATATTAGACCTTTGTCAGATGCATAGTTTGCAAAAGTTTTCTTCAATTCTGTAGTTTATCTATTTACTCTGTTGATAGTTTACTTTGCTGTGCAGAAGCTCTTTAGTCTAATTAGATCCCATTTGTCAATTTTTGCTTTTGTTGTGATTGCTTTTGGTGTCTTTATCACGAAATCTTTGACCATGCCTTTGTCCAAAATGGTATTGCCTAGGTTGTCTTCCAGGCTTTTTAATTTTGGGTTTTACATTTAAGTCTTTAATCTCTCTTGAGTTAATTTTTGGATATGGTGAAGAAAAGGCTCCAGTTTCAGTCTTCTGCATATGGCTAGCCAGTTATCACTGCACCATTTATTAAATTGGGAATTCTTTTCCCATTGCTTGTTTTTGTCATGTTTGTTGAAGATCAGAGGGTTGTTGATGTACAGTTATACTTCTTGTTTATTTGCTCTGTTCCATTGGTCTATGTGTTTGTTTTTGTACTAGTACCATGCTGTTTTGATTACTGTAGCCCAGTAGCATAGTTTGAAGTCACATAGTGTGATGTCTTCAGTTTTGTTCTTTTGCTTACAATTGACTTGGCTACTGGGGTTCCTTTTCAATTCATATGAATTTTAAAATAGGTTTTTCTAGTTCTGTGAAGAATTTCAATGGTAGTCTAATAGAATAGCATTAAATCTATAAGTTGCTTTGAGGAGTATGGCCATTTTACAATATTGATTCTTCTTATGCATAAGAATTGAATAGTGTATTGGTAGTTTTTAATATGAATTGATGTTGAATTTTATGTAAAGCCTTTTCTTCATCTATTGAGATTATTATGCATTTTTTGTCTTTAATTCTGTTTATGTGATAAATCACATTGATTTGCGTATGTTGAACCAACTTTGCATCCCTGGGATAAAGGCTTCTTTATTGTATTGAATAAGCTTTTTGTTATTGTTCTGCTGGATTTAGTTTGCCAGTATTTTGTTGAGGATTTTTACATCAATGTTCATTAAGGTTATTGACGTGAAGTTTTATTGTTGTCATTGTATCTTTGTCAGGTTTTCATAACAGAATGATGCTGGCCTCAAAGAATGAGTTAGGGAAGAGTCCCTCCTCCTCAATTTTTTTTAGCAGTTTAGTAGGAGTGGTACCAGCTGGTAGAATTCAGCTGTAAATCTGTGTGGTCATGTGATTTTTTCCTTTTTGATTAGTAGTCTATTATTGCCTCAATTTTAGCATTTGTTATTGGTTTGTTCAGAGATTCAATTTTTTCCTGGTTTAGTCATGGGAGGGTGTATGTGTCCAGGAATTGACCTGTTTCTTCTAGACTTTCTAGCTTATGTGCGTAGAGGTGTTCATAATATTTTCTGATAATTGCTTGTATGTCTGTGAAGTCAGTGGTGATATCCCCTTTGTCATTTCTGTAATTTTTTGAACTATCTCTCTTTTCTTTTTTATTAGTCTAGCTAGTGGTCTATCTTAATTTCTTCAAAAAACCAGATGCTAGATTCATTGATTAAGACTGGTTTGTCATGTCTCATTGTCCTTCAGTTTAGCTCTGATTTTTGTTATGTCACAACTGGATATTTACCCAAAGGAAAATAAATCAATATATCAAAGAATATCTGCATTGCATATTTATTGTAGAACTACTCACAATAGCATACATGAATTCAACCTAAGTATCTATCAACAGATGAATCAGTAAGTTAAATGTAGTATATATAAATGATGGAATAATATTCAGCCATAAAAAAATAATGAAATCATGTCATCTACAGCAACGTGGATGGAACTGAAGGTTATTATGTTAAGTGAAATAAACCAGGCATACAAAGACAAATATCACATGTTCTCACTCATAAGTGGGAGCTACAATACTTGGTATTATGGATACAGAGAATAGAGTGATAGATACCAGAGACTGAGAAGAGTGGGTAGCCGGGAGGGAGGATGAAGAGAATTTGGTTAATGGGTATGAATATATAGTTAGATAGAAGAAATAACTTCTGATGTTTGAAATCAGAATATGCTAACTATAACACGCAACAGTATTTTGTATTTTTCAAAGTAACTAGAGGAGAGGACTTGAAATGATACCAACACATAGAAACAATAAATACTGAAGGTGCTGGGTACCCCAAATGACCTAACTTCATCATTACACATTCTATGCATGTAACAAACACTCATGTGTACCTCACAAATATGTAAAATATTATGTATCAATAAAAGAAAAAATAGACAAAGAACAGGTTTTGTAATGAGACGGTGGAGAGTGCAAAACAGAAGGGCAAGTTTAGGAGAAGGGTGAGAAAGGAGTAAGAAAGAAAAAATGCAATATTATCATTGTAAAAGTTTAATAACCACAAGTAAATCAATATTGCCAAAGAAGAGGATATTATAATGAGTGTAAAACAAAAGTACGATGAAGACATTTCTTGAAATGTACAAATTGCCAAAATAGAATAAAGAGAAATAGAAAATTTGATGACACTGTAACACATAGATAGTTTGATTCTCCACTTAAAATTTTTCCACAGGTCAGAACAATCCTTAGAGAGTGCTCCTGGAGCATAGTAAAAAATCCAGGTGGCACAGGTAAACACAACCATAACATATTTTTAAAATATTTGTTTGTTGAAATGAAACTAGAGGTGGATATCAGGAGATAAAAATAGCCAGGGAAATAATAATCCTAAACATAGATGGAAATATAAATTAAATATTAGCATTTCAGGAATGCTGTGTTGATCCAAATGTAAAAATTGTCTATAAATATCTTTGTGTAATTTATTATACTTAGATGTCAACAATCAATCCTGATTAAAAACAAAACTAAACAAAACAAAACAAGAAACACCATGTCTTGGGAGGATTTAAAGTGAACAAACTCGTATATACTACTAGCTGTGG
Organism: Rhinopithecus bieti; assembly: GCF_001698545.2. Classification (NCBI taxonomy): domain Eukaryota; kingdom Metazoa; phylum Chordata; class Mammalia; order Primates; family Cercopithecidae; genus Rhinopithecus; species Rhinopithecus bieti. The sequence goes on along the minus strand of NW_016820154.1, from coordinate 450,831 downwards.
GGTCACTTGGTATAATTATGTTAGAAAAGTTAGCAGGTATTTACTCTTCAACACAGAAAGTTTACTTCCAGGACTTAACCTAGAGAGATTCTTGTGCTTTGTGCCAGGAGGCATGTAGAGAAATATTCATGGATTTGTACACAGACGTTTAAAAAATAAAATTAAAAAAAAAAAAAACACTGAATGTCCAAAACTACGGAATGGATAAATATACATTGTTATAGAAGTATAAATTAGTTATATTTGCATAAAAAGTTAAGGGAGTGAAACTACACTCATCAAAATAAATTTTGGATGAAATAGAAATATCAGTGAAATAATGAAAAAACAAATAATAAAAATAAAAAAAATTAGGCAAAAAAAGCACAGAAATAAATAAATGCTTTTTTTAAAGGTTTTAAAACTTGGAAAACTGAATAATATTAACACTTATGCCATACATATATATATTTTTTTGACAAAACTATTAAAAGAAGTAAAAGAATATTTTACACAAAATTTGGGAAAATGGTTACCAAAAGCATGAATAAGTGGGTGAACACCTGTGGGGTTTTGGTAATAATGCTCTCTCTCTTAAAGTAGAGAGCATGAGTATAAGACTTTGATTTTTCTTAAACTGTTTATCGCCATTATATGCTGCATTTAGAAAGTTGTAGTTCACAGGCCGGGCGCGGTGGCTCGAGCCTGTAATCCCAGCACTTTGGGAGGCCGAGACGGGCGGATCACGAGGTCAGAAGATCGAGACCATCCTGGCTAACACGGTGAAACCCCGTCTTTACTAAAAAATACAAAAAACTAGCCGGGCGAGGTGGCAGGCGCCTGTAGTCCCAGCTACT
>NW_016820154.1:443971-449653 GCF_001698545.2 Rhinopithecus bieti | reverse complement strand
AAAAAAAAAAAAAAAAAAAAAGTTGTAGTTCACAATACAATTTTTTCAAACTGATTTTAGCTCAAATTTTTGTAATCAAATGCATCTAAGTTTTAGTGATTTAACAACCTAATGAATAAGCCAATGTGGCAAATAAGAAACTCTGTCATTTTCAGAATAAATAGAAATACAGGGGTCAAAAAATAAGACTGTAGATTCTCCATTCAGGCTTACAAAATATATTATCAAAAGTATTTCTTTTTTATTTTACTTTTTGATATTTAATTCTACTTTTCTTTTTGACTGGGAGATAAAAGTGCCTGGCAGACAATTAGTGGAAAAGTTCAACTTTTATTCCAATGAGCCCTAAGTTTTTTAGTATTTATGTCGTTTAATGCATTTCTTGTAAAATTATAAATGTCTGAAGCACTTTGTAAAGCTCAATTAGTGTCATAGTTATAAAATCATTGTTAACTGCTAAAACTATTAGTTGATGTGTTCTTTGATAAATTTTCCTCAAAGTGATATCCATTTAAACTTTAAGCTAATCATATGTAAATGAAGCAAAGTTTAGACTTAACAGAATTGCTATATAAAAGTTAATCAGAATTTAAAAATAGCTTACAATTTTTATTACAAAATTTATTGATGTGAATGTTGTGAGAAGTGTTACTCAAAGTGCCGTATAGGTCAGATCAAAATATATCTTATTGGCTTATTCATTAAAAAAAAGAAAGAAAGAAAAGTAAAGGAAAAGAAAACTCCTTAATTCAGATTAGCTTTATATGTACAGGAATTTGAAGAGTATAACATACAAATTAGAAAACTCATAAAACCTCAGTAAAATATATCTAAAATTTACCTATTTTATATTCAGTATACTTTCTCTGTAAAGGGCAATAATATGTATTTTAGGTTTCGTGGACATGTGGTCTTTGTCACAACCCTGAACTCTGCCCTTATAGCTCAAAAGCAGCCATGGACAATAAACTAATAGGTGTGACTATTAGTGTTCTAATAAAACTTTATTTATAACAACAGGTAGCTGCCTGCTCTTGCAGGCCTTCGTTTGCTAAATTATGTTCTAGACTTTAATTAGCACGTTTAGTTTTTAATACAGTGATAAAGAGGACAAAGTTGTTTTGTGTCCCAAGTATCTTTTTTGACTATACACTTGTTTTCTGGTTTGTTTCTCAAAATCACTTTTCTTTACTGAAAATTCTTCTGTTTAGGTTTTACTAACTGTAGCCCTGATTACTTAGCTGAAGAGCCTCCAATCCACTGTACCTGATTTCAGGCCTATCCCTTTTCAATTTATTCTCCTTATTTCAGCTAAAGGAATATTTCCTAATACAACATTCATCATACCTCTCTACATCTTAGTATACTTCATGGTGTCTTGTTGCTTTTATTATAATTATGCTCCAATATTCTTTTGTTTAAAATGATAGTTGATGATGATGGTGATGATGATAGTGAAATCTGAGTGCAATACTCATGTGATCCTTAGGATTAATGTAAAACTTAATTATTGAAATTTAATGTGTTAAATGTTTAAAATTAAAGGCCAAATGAATGATCAAAGTTTGATCAGTTTGTAATTAACTTGAATTAATGACATTAATTATTGTTTTAATAATACTGTATATTGGCTTATGATGTATATTCATGAATTATATAAAATAAAAGTATTTTTGGATATTTCCAAAGATGTATAGTCGAAAATCATGATTCTAACTTTTTTGTGTGGACAAATGATTTAACATGTAAGTATTTATAATTTGCCATACTCTCAACATGTGAAGAAGAATAAATTAAGTAATGTAAGGAAAAACATGAATTTCCACTTCAAGTATCAGGAACTTGACAAGGTCTGGGTAAGCCTGGGGTTTTCTTAAGTATCTACATTTGTTCCATGGCCATTTTTATTGGAATGTAGGTGACTGCAAAAGGAATCAGTATGTTCACATGTCATGAATATTTTGGAACGCCTATTAACATAACACTTACTTTATAAAATGCAACTCTTATTTTCATGAATGAGCATTCTAAGAAATGTACAAGTCATCTCCTTTAACCAATGAAAAAATCATTTCCTGGGAGGTCCCATTATATACCTTAGAACTTGTAAATAATTAAAGAAATATCTAGAAATAGATGTCCAGTCTGAAGAACTATGATAATATTGATATTTATTTCTAGCTTTCTGATCATATTTTCTTTCATATTAATAAAAAATGTAACACAATTTCTTCCAAGTCAATGAATTTTCATCACTGTTAAATGACACATCCAAGACAATTGTCTATATACATAAAAAAGGTTTGCCGGGCGTGGTGGCTCAAGCCTGTAATCCCAGCACTTTGGGAGGCCGAGACGGGTGGATCGAGACCATCCTGGCTAACACCGTGAAACCCCGTCTCTACGAAAAAATACAAAAACCTAGCCGGGCGTGGTGGCGGGCGCCCGTAGTCCCAGCTACTCGGGAGGCTGAGGCAGGAGAATGGCGTAAACCCGGGAGGCAGAGCTTGCAGTGAGCTGAGACCCGCCCCCTCCCCCCCAGCCGGGGGGACAGAGCGAAACCCCGTCCCAAAAAAAAAAGAATAAACACAAATAAAAGATCCTTAATTCTCCCTGTTGAAAGTATAGAAATATATTTTTCCTTATCTTAGAGTATTTACTTGGGAAAAGCTGAATTTCTTACTTATTCCTCTGTTTCTTGGAAATCCACGTACATTTTGTAGAAAGCTGAATAAACCTCTTGCAAGCTATAAGAATAAGGGTTATCTTTCTCAAGTACCTGGGAACCATCACTTTGAAATGTCATAATCAAGGCAGATAATGTCCTTGCTCTTTCTGTCTGTGGAAAGGATGGAACCTAACTCTGGCTGAGCTGGCCTTCAAGTTGCAAAACTAACTCTTATCATAAAGATTTTAAAAAGTTTATTTTGGGGGCGATAAAGCCAAATAGCTAACACAGGTAGTAACTGCAATTAGCAAGTAAACAGGATAAACTATATGTGGCAAATGGTGCTTTACATAGTCTCATCTGAGAACTAGTTATTCATTGTTTATCTTGAGAGCCTGTGTTTAGTGGGTTGTATCTGCTTGGCTGTATAAAATGGTGAGATTTCTTTCTGTCTTTGCAACCTTTTAGTGAATTGCCTGAGATTCATATCACATTCTAGTTAAATGTTCACTTAATAATAAATTATTTTCTTTCTCTTCTCCCTTTGTGAAGAGGTTTTCTGTGTTGGGAGGGTATTTTGTTTTGTTTTTAATTATATTTCCTTAATAATTGCCACAATAGATTTGTTAAATCAAACTAACATTTTGCCGGAAAAGGCTTCCATGCTCACATACTTGAGATCTTATGTACAAACCACAACCTAACTTAGTAGGGCAGCAAACTAAAAACCTCATTTAGGAGTATGCTACTGTAATAATAGTGGAGTCTCAGCCAATCACAGAAGCCATACTTCAACCACTCACAGACGACCAAATGTTCAAACTGTGCTAAAATAAGTCAAATGCTGAGCTGTAACCAACCCAACTGTTTCTATCCCTCACTTCCATTTTTCTATATATTACTTTACTTTTTCTATTCATAAATATTTGACCATGCGACAGTTCTGGGAGTCTCTCTGAATCTATTCTGATTCTGGGGCATGCCCGATTTGTGATTTTTTTCTTTTCTTTTCTCTTGTTCAATTAAATTTTATCAAATGTAGTTTTCCAACGTTTTTCTTTTAACAGATTATATATTCTAAAATTATTTTTAAATCTTCAACAGTCAAATTTCTAATTCTAACAGTTATTTTGAACATCGTGAATTAGACAAAATTTAATCATGACTGACTTTCTTATAATGCTACAGGGCAACGATGTAGGAGGCATTTGTTATGAAGCCATCTGTCTTCTATGTAAATTCATCTTGTAAAATCTTCTAGTTTCTGAAAATTATACAAATTTTTAAAGTAAATTATGTAACATTCTGAAAATCATTAATTATATTCTTTAATCAGAAACTACTAAATGTCCTTATTTCATAATGCCTATGTCAAGAAAATAACTAGGTCCTAAGCTAACATGTCACTTTTTTGTTCTCAGGGTCTATTCAGGATAACCATAAACTATTAAGATGCTACTCTCTATAATGCAGTAGTATGTAGGCTGATGCTTAAATCATTATAAGTGTGTTTATCCTTCTGGGTATGAGCTGTGTGAAAGAAGGGTATTATTCCTAGCTATTGTTTACGAGAATCTTGAGGGAAAGAGAATGAAAGAGCAGACATGAATATTCCATTATAGGCTGTCTCTCCAGTGTGCAGCCTCTTCCAGAGACTGGTTGTATTAAAAATTATTTTAAAAAATGGAAAAGCAACGTATCTGGTTGACCAAACTCCATCTGAATATATTTTGATTATTTATATTAAGGATATTCTGTCAAATACCAATGTAATATTAAATATCAAATTGCACATTAAAAAAGATTTGGACATGCTGACATTTTGGTTGTTCAGCTCCCTTCAAATTATTTTAAATGATTTACCCTATTTTCTAACTCTTTCAGTGTCTGGGTAATAAAATAGCAAAATCCCACAGATACCTTGCGCAAAATTAATAACCTATGCTTATTTCTTGGAAGTTAATAGAAAGAATAAAAGAAAGAAGTATACAAGACATGTATTGTGATAAACAAATTTTAATTTCATTAATATTTTAGAGCATGTAATTAAATAGGAAAAATAGAGTATATAATTAAATAATAAAATGGTTAATTTATTCATCTAAAGCACTAATATGCTTACCAACAAATTTTTTGCAATGCAATTATGTGACTAGAACATCTATATTCAACATCATAAGTTCTTAAAATGACACCTTCTACAATGAAAAGTTATATATATCAAACCACTTCTTTTAACCTATATTATCAATATTATGAGACAATATACTAAAAAAATCAGATTTCCTTTATCCGTTCCACCTTATAATCCAGGAAGTTCTCTAAAAAACTGTGAACATTACATATGTGGCTATTTTACCCCCAAGTGGCTGTATTATTACAGAATGAATTGCTAGTACTGATACATTTGTGTAGGCCTAGTTGTACAATGTAGGTGTCAAAGTATTGCATTCACTTTATCCATGGAATAAAATGAATGGCTTGTCGGCTTTTATATATTTTATCTGGGCCTTATTTAAGAATGCCTTTTTGCAAAATAAAAGTTTTGATCTAACTTTATAAAATAAACTAAATATAAATAGACTTACTTCTAAATTATAGGAGAAGTTAAGATAAATAAATGAATATTATACGGCAAATAGTAATTTAATGTTCTTTTTTTCAACTTAAAAGCCTATCTGCCATTATTATTGCCAATACTAAATTATACCACAAAAAAACTAAAAGATGAACATTTTACTTTTAAAACACACATTTTAGTTTATAAAATGCTAGGCATTTTTAAATTTTGGTGATGTATAAAATTTCAAAACTCATTACAAATTGTAATGACTTAAAAAAGATGCAATAACACTAGTTTAGAAAAATTAGTTTCACTCTTGTTTTTACATTACATTCACACATGCATAAATCTGTTTTGTGTGTGTGTGTATATATATCTATACACGCACATATATACTCATACATCCATATACACACATATGTATGACATATATATATATATATATATATAT
>NW_016820154.1:434934-443153 GCF_001698545.2 Rhinopithecus bieti | reverse complement strand
AAAAAAAAAAAAAAAAAAAAAAAAAAAAAAAAAAAAAAAAAAAAAAAAAAGAAGATTAAAGAGCCATAGGAAAAACAAGGAGAGTGATGTCCATGGGAATGAGAAGGACAGTAGTTCCAATTTTAAATATGATGACCAGGTGACCTTTTACTGGGATAAGACTTCAGAAAAACTTAAAGGAGGTAGGGGATTACCTACACAGATAATTAGTGGAAGAGTATTCCTAATAGACATAAACATGATATTATAATTAAAATGCATTAAATTCATTGTTCTATGGAAAATAGATTGCAGGACAACAAGAGTAGAAATAGGAGCAGAAAGCAATAGCAATCTGCAGCTAGAAGAGGCACAGGAGAGCTGAGAAGAAAGACCCTGCCTAGCCTAAGTGCAGTTAAGCTAGATCTAATAACCTTTGTTTGAAGGGTAAAATAAAATAAAACATATATAAAAGTAGAATAAAAGCCTTCAGTCAGAGACTGAGCCCTGCTCAAAGAAAGTCTTTGTTTTGTTTTAAGATGTTTGTTTGTTTTTTTTCTTTAGATGGAGTCTCACTCTGTCGCCCAGGCTGCAGTGCAGTGGCGCCGTCTGGGCTCACTGTAAGCTCTGCCTCCCGGGTTCATGCCATTCTCCTGCCTCACCCTCCTGATTAGCTGGGACCACAGGCGCCTGCCACCATACCCGGCTAATTTTTTTTTTTTTTTTTGTATTTTTATTAGAGACGGGGTTTCACTGTGTTAGCCAGGATGGTCTCGATCTCCTGACCTCGTGATCTGCCCACCTCAACCTCCCAAAGTGCTGGGATTACAGACATGAGCCACCACGCCCGGCCTTAAGATGACATTTTTTAGAACTATTGTAGGTCCACAAAATAAATTAATTAAGAAGAAAGTACAGAGATTTCCCGTATTCGCTCCGCCCCTTCACATGTACAGGCACTTCCATCGTCAACATCTCCAGCAGAGTAGTACATTTGTCACAATTGATAAAACTAAAAAGACACATTATAATTGCCTATAGTCCATAGTTTACATTACGGTTTATTCTTGGTGTTATACATTCTACATTTGGGAAAACGTATAATGACATGAATTAAAAGAAAAATTTTTGACAAATTTACTTTAGCAGAACATATTGGAGCAAAGAAACAATTCATGAGTTGGTCAACACTCTGAACCAGTCAAAGTTCAGAGAACTCCACACAGCAACATGGGCAGACAGTATTTATAAATGGAAAAGGGAAGTAACGTGAAGAAACAGCTTGATTTTCCAGCTTAGCATTTGCTTTCTATGGACATGGTCTGGTCATTTGGCAGCCTGTGATTGTCTGAAAGCTTGGCAGCTAGGATTCAGCTACTTGTTACAAGAATATACTCTTAAATTAGGTTACAAATGGTTTACATACTAAGTTAGGTTAAAATTTGCTATAAACAGACACAGAGTTAGAGCAAATTGAATTTAACTATTTCCCCCTTTTGGTCAGTCTCTCAATTTTGAGAGATCGATTAAAACCTTGGTCATTAATGCACTCTCTGTTGGCCTCAGTATAGAATTCACAATTCTCCACATCAGGTCAGTTGAATGTTTCTTTATGTTGCCTTTGTGTCATCATTATTCTAACTATAGTTAGACCATTTGACATTTAACAGATGGCAGCATATGAGCATTTAAGACTCTTGAGACGATATAATGCACGAGGGAGACCCTGATGTTGCCTATCAGGAGGATAATGCTAAGAGACTGAAGTATACTCCTTAACAGGAGTCCCCTTGAACTGAGCTGATCAAAATCAAATATATCAAAAACGAGCCACGAGAGAAATCTACTTGTTTTAACCAAGTAGCTTGTTTGTTGATTTCTTGCAACCGAGTTTCTGCCATACCAGATGTATTTATCCAAGTGCAACAGGAGGTGTTAGCTATTACACACTCCCCCTTGTTCAGGCAAAGTAATCTAAAACAATCTTGTTATCTAAGATAATGTTAGCAAGAGAATTTAAAGAAGTTTTCTGGGCAACTGTAGCTTTGCAGTAGATTCAGCTATAGTAGCTCATGTTTGATACAGCTTTCTAATCATAACCTTCATTTACATTTACTCCAAACCAGAGAAGGAGCATTCTACCAAAAAATTCCCATTTAGAATTATTTATGCCTGCTGGCAAATCTCACATTATTCTATGGTATAAATTTAGAGGTGCTCAGTTTGCAATTGGTTACAGGGTGACACTGGTACCTTTAGAATCCCAAATCTACATTGAACCCTTATTTTTCACATTTGAAACATGTATGGTTGATTGTTACATCCTCCACAGATAAAAATACATCCTGGAGGGTAACAACAGACACGTCCCTGTTGGATGCCTTGTGCATTAGGGGTCACCAGTAGGGAAGCACTAATCGTATTTGTCTAAGGCTCCTTTATTGAATTATTGTACAGTTGGATAACACAATAATTGATAATTAAGAGATTAAGGTTATAAATTTTTCTAAAAACTGTCAAATTACCTTTCTTTTGATTTTCTTATGTAATATCTGACATACTTTAACTCCAAAAAGCACTCACAAAAAAACTCAGTAGGTTTTGCCTACTGTTAGATTTACATGAGGAATCTTGGGATGTGAATCTAAAAGCCTAACCCTATACAAAGGACCAGATATTATACTTGCAATATCAGTACAACTTGTTAAGAAGGTGAATCTGTGAATCTGAGAATCTCTAAGATTCATGTAAAAATTTAAGTTTTACATGATATAGCCAATATTCAGTTAACTTAGCTGAGGAAGCTATCAATTATGAAATTTAAATTATTGTATTATCTTGGCCATATATAAACCAAAAAGAAACACAGAGAAAAGAGAAAAGGGTTTCATGGTGACAAAAGGAGAGAACCCTTAATCCATGATCTTGGGAAAGCTGGCTATCCATGCCTTGGATACAATCTGCTACTGGAAAAAAAAAAAAAATTGCTGGTCAGCCTTTCCTTGAGGTCTTTAATAGGTGTATAGTACCTAGTACCAAGGGTGTGAAGCAGCTCTCTTGAGTTGAGAGATGTGGATTCAGAACTCCAGGCCTGAATTTCGTAACAGAGACGAAGTTGCTATGGTCCCTGCCAATGGAGTTCAAGGGCAGTTCCTGTATATTGTTTTTCTTTTTACGAAAGACTCATTCTCCATGTTCTGTGTTACAATGGGCTTCTTTCACCTGCTGAAAATATACTTTGGTATAACTCATTAAAGCTTTACACTACTGAGACATGCTAGAGTATATAAGACTGGGAGATACATGGAGTTTTAGTATTAGAATAATAGGCCTTAGAGTAACTATTTTATTCTGCATTTTGCAGTGGAACTGGATATAATTGCCATTAATCCATAATATCTTTGACCAAAGTAATACAGTCAATTCAGTCAGTTTTGACTAATGTTATTGTGTTTGTAACACATTTTAAAGTTTTTTATAACTTGTCCAGTAAAATGAGTACCTCCTTTTCTGAAGATACCTCTAGGGATGCCCCATAAAGAGAGCACATTTTTAATATCTTGGTAGCTACTATGAGAGCACTGGTCTTCCTACACAGGAAAGCTTCTATACAACCAGAAAACAGGAACTGAAAGTGGAAATTGACTGAAGTCCATCTGTATGTGTTGAAATATTCCACCAGGAGCTAGAAATGTAGTACCTGAGGTTTTTATTGTCTTAACAGAATTATGAACTTGGCAAAGCAAACATTGGTTAAAAACCACTTTAATAATTTTAAAAAAGTAATCACCAATTTTCTTCCTTTATGAGTTGTATCACTTTATTTATTCCGTGATGAGTCCGTAGTGTACAGAGCTTTTAACAATGGAAGCTTCGCAGGCTTAGGAAGAACCAGACAGCTTCCCAGGCTCTCCATAATTTCACACTTAGCATGGAATCTACAGTTTTTTAAATATCAATTTTGTTTCTCCAGTTCAGACGCATGGCACTGCTTATTAAATAGGGCATCATAGGTAATCTGATTTGAATCACTGTTATGCAGCTTTTTCAAATTTCATATCTTAACAATTTCAGTACTGACTGACAGCATGAAAATCTGCCAAGGCATTTGTTTCTCTTCTTCTGCTTGATGCTGGGTTAGCAGTTTTATGAACCAATTAGTTTCTTCATTAGATTGCTGAAAATTCTTAGCCAGTCCAATGGTCTGATCTTAAAGTTATTAGAAACCTGTACTTTTCAGAGTTCTTTCCATGAATCTCCTTGAAGATGAAACACTTCAGACTTATAGTTGCTCAGGAAAATACCAGAGTAAACAATTAATCATCTGTAAATTATAAGACTTAAAACTGTGATGGTTAAAGATCTGATGAGAGGTCATTACAATCATGGTACAATTGACAAGAAAATTCAGTTATTTACTTTTCATAAAACATTTTAAGATAATTACTAAATGATATGGTTTTGTTCTATGTCCCCACCTAAATCTTGTCTCAAATTGTAATCCCCGTGTGTCAGAGGAGGGGCCTGGTGAAAGGTGACTGAATCATGGGGGCAGACTTCCCTCCTGCTGTTCTCATGATAGTGAGTGAGTTCTCATGAGATCTGGTTGTTTGAAAGTGTATAGCACTTCTTCCTTCACTTTCTCTCACCTGTTCCATCATAGTAAGACATGCTTGCTTCCCCTTCACCTTCTGCCATGATTGTAAGTTTTCTGAGGCCTCCCAGTCATAATTCCTGTTAAGCCTACAGAACTGTGAGCCAATTAAACCTCTTTTATTCATAAATTATCCAGTCTCAGGCAGTTCTTTATAAAGGTGTGAGAAGAAACTAATATATCAATTGGTACTGGGAGAGCGGACACTGCTATAAAGATACTTGAAAATGTAAAAATGGCTTAGGAACTGGGAAACGGGCAGAGGTTGAAACAGTTTGGAGGGCTCAGAAAAAGACAGGAAGATGTAGGGAAGTTTGTAACTTCCTAGAGACTTGCTGAATGGTTTTGACCAAAATCCTGATAGTGATATTGACAATGAAGTCCAGGATGAGATGGTCTCAGATGGAGATAGGAACTTATTGGGAACTGGAGTAAAGATCACCCTTGCTGTTCGTTAACAAAGAGACTGGTGACATGTTGCCCCTACCATAGAGATTTGTGAAACTATGAACCTGAGAAGGATTCTTTAGGGTATCTGGCAGAATAAATTTCTAAGCACTGAAGCATTCAAGATGTGACCTGGGTGTTTCCAAAGTAATGTTTATATGTGTGAAGAAAGGGATCATCTAAAATTTGAACATATTTAAAAGGGAAGCAGAGCATAAAAGTTTGACTTTCTGCCACGATTGTAAGTTTCCTGACCCCTCCCAGTCATGCTTCCAGTTAAGCCTGCAGAACTATAAGTCAGTTAAATTTATTTTCTTCATAAATGGATGAGATGTTTCTTGGAACAATTATCAGTGATAACCCATCCTGGATATGACTCTTGGAGTGAGTGGATAAAGTGAAATTTAGGTAACAATAATTTGAATCCAGAACTACGAAAAAGAGAAAGAGAAGAGAGAATTTGAGGCACTGAGTAGATTATATGTAAGTATAGTACTTATACTTACATATAAGAGTAGATTATACTGTTTCTGTCAAAGGAGATGGAAAATGGAAGATGTAGCCAATTTCAAAGTTGTCAGCAAATAAGAAGGCACGACTAGAGGATTTATAGTTTGTAATTACAAGAAGTGGTAGAACATGGATGGAGTTGTTCTCAAAGAAAAATGATGTTTCAGAGAGGGAGAACGTAACATTTCAACATAAGAACAATGAACATCAACTGTGGCGTATGGAAAAAAAAGGAAAATTTTCCTCAAATTCTGATTTCTTGTTCCATAATTCAAACAGACTAACAGACTATTTGGTTAAGCATTTGAAGTGGTAGAAAGTGTATTTACCATTGAATAAAATAAAAAATAGAAAGTTTTTTTTTCTTTTTTTTCTTTTTTTTTTGGTTGGAGGGAATACTTTGAGAGTGGATCAGAAAGTAGAAATATGTTGTAATTATTATTATTTCTGTTTTTGAGATGGAGTCTTGCTCTGTCACCCAGGCTGGAGTGCAGTGGCATGATCTGAGCTCACTGCAACCTCCACATCCCTGGTTCAAGAGAGTCTCCTGCCTCAGCCTCCCTAGTAGCTGGGACTACAGGTGTGAGCCACCACGGCCGGCTATTTTTTTTTTTTTTTTTGTATTTTTAGTAAAGACAGTGTTTCACCACAATGGGCAGGCTGGTCTCAAACTCCTGACCTCAGGTGATCCACCCACCTTGGCCTCCCAAAGTGCTGGGATTACAGGCATAAGCCATAGTGCCAGAACAGATTTTATAATTAGAGAAGAGAGAAGACAACTTAGATTTGAGAATAAGGATACAGGGAACTGAGCTATCTAAGATTAAGTTGGTATGAATTATCTGCTGAATATGGAAAGCCTCATTTACTCAAAGGTTTTTGCTGCAGCAGACTGAGACAGTTTACAATTCAGAGAAAGCACAACTGTCAGTGAAAAAAACAGAAACTAGATTAGTTGCCTCCCAGGAGTAACTTCATATTAGAGGAAACTTGAAGCCATTGTACGAAATTTAACTTATAAACTCTGCACTGTTACATCCATTTAAGAAAGATTGTTGGCCAGGCGCGGTGGTTCACGCCTGTAATCTCAGCACTTTGGGAGGCCGAGGCGGGCGGATCACGAGGTCAGAAGATCGAGACCATCCTGGCTAACATGGTGAAACCCCATCTCTACTAAAATACAGAAAATTAGCCGGGTGTGGTGGCGGGCACCTGTAGTCCCAGCTACTCAGGAGGCTGAGGCAGGAGAATGGTGTGAACCTGGGAGACGGAGCTTGCAGTGAGCCGAGATCATGCCACTGCACTCCAGCCTGGGTGACAGAGCGAGACTCCATCTCAAAAAAGAAAGAAAGAAAGAAAGATTGTTGTGTTTAACAATTTTTGAAAAGGTTAAACAGTAAACATATTTGATTCAATTTTAAAATACATTTGAGTGTGTATGAAAATTAACACAAAAACCCACCTTCCAAAATGAGGCTTCATGCATAGTAAAAGAGTATATTCAAACCATATATCATTCATTATAATTAAAAAAATTAAAAAATAGAAAAATGTTTCAGTGAGTGTTGGGAGATTGACTTTTAGTAGAACTAAAAATTCTGATGGTTCACAAAGTTGAAGGTGTTGAAGCTTAAACTAAAAATAAAACTATTATGCTATTGTACAATTTGAAAAGTAAAAATGAAGAGATGAAGGAAGAATTAGAAATTAAATATAAATAACATGTGGCATTTTGACTTTCAGGCAATTTTTGAACAATAGAATCATTATAAGAATGTAAGCTACGACAATAGGTGATAAAGATGGGTAAAGGAAAGTTTAGAGGAAATTATGGAAAAATAATGAAAATCAGTATTGAAATAATTAGATTTCATAAAAGTAGAGAAAGCATAGGAGGACAAAAGTATAGTTGATTTGATCAAAGGGTTTTTTTTAACTGTAGGGAATCATTAAGTGGCGTCTGTAAAAGAGGATTATGCTAGAGAAGTGATCACTAAAAATAGACTACTCATTTATTTCCCGATTATTTCAGATACCGTAATTTGAAATAATATAAAGTAATTTGCAATTACATAAAGTCCTAATTTGCAATTATATAAAGTTCTGGTCATTTAACTTATGTTCTACCTAGTTCAGTCTTTAGTTCTTCTATTAAAACCTTCTAGTTCACTGAGACATTAAACTAAATGTGTAGATATCTTAATATATGCATGCACACACTTATATAAGCATGTTTAAAGAGTTCTAGAATTATATTGACCCATTTCAGATCATCATATTAATAGTATAAAGATATTAATAGAACATAAGATTAAAATAAGCATTTATTCATTTATTTTATAATGTAGAAATATATTACCTAAATTATAAATAAAGCTCATATTCAGAAAACTTCTATTAGAAGGTCATTTGATTTAGATAAACTTAATTGCCCTTCTGAACATGAGAGAGAATATAAAAGATGGATGATAAGATTAATTTAAAGATGGTATGAGATAGCAGTAGTATGCAACTCAATGAATCTATATTAAGATGGAATTTGATTATGGCCATTCTTGCAGGAGTAAGGTGGTATGGCATTGTGGTTTTTTTTTTTTTTTTTTTTTTTTTTTTTTTTTTTTTTTTTTTT
>NW_016820154.1:412365-434534 GCF_001698545.2 Rhinopithecus bieti | reverse complement strand
AACTAAAAGTACATCTGCCATTTGATCCAGAAATCCCACTCCTGGGTATCTACCTGGTGGAAAAGAAGTTATTATATGAAAAAAGATACTTGCACACACATGTTTATAGCAGCACAATTTGCAACTGCAGAAAACATGAAACCAGCCCAAATGCCCATCAATCAACAAGTGGAAAAACAAAATGTGATATGTATATATATATATATATATATGTGTGTGTGTGTGTGTGTGTGTGTGTGTGTGTGTGTGTGTATGTGTGTGTGTGTATACATGGAATACTAATCCGCCATAAAAAAGTACAAAATAATGGCATTTACAGTGACCTAGATGGAAGTGGAGACTACTATTTTAAGCTTAGTAACTCAGAAATGGAAAAAGCAAACATTGTATCTTCTCACTCAAGTGGGGTTAAGTTATGAGGAAGCAAAGTCATAAGAATGATGCAAAGGAGTTTGGGGACATTGAAGAAAGACTGAGAGGGAGGTGAGGGTTAAAAGACTAAACATTGGGTACAGTGTACACTGCTTGGGGGATGCGTGCACCAAAATCTCAGAAATCACTGCTAAATAAACTTATTCCTGTGACCAAACACCATCTGTCCCCTAAAAACCTAATGAAATAAAAAATAAATTTAAAAAATGGAATTTAAGATGGGAGACTTATAACTGTCACATTCCCTACTGCTTTCTATCAGCTTACTGCAATGTAAGTAGCATGATGACAAGAATTCTGAGCATTGATTGAGAGGCCTCCAGAGCCACCATATGAAAAAAGATAAAGCAGAGATCTGTTATTTATTTTATATGACTGCTTCAATCAGGGTACTTTCTTTTTTTCTTTTGTATTTTTTCACCTTATGCTTTTGTGTCTTGAAAGGGTATTTCTACATTAAAAAAATACTGGAAAGAGCATCAGAAATTAATGAGTACTGTTTTTCTGAAAACACACACATACACACACACACACACACACACACAACAGATTAAGAGTTCCTAAATGTATAAATTATATAGCACAGTTTTTCAATTTAGAAGTGAAAAAATAATTGTATTTTACCTTTCTCTTTTCTTTCCATGTGTAACTTCAACTTTGTTTGTTAAGTAATGTGAGAACAACTCTTTAGATATTTTCTTTACTTTTATTTTCAGGTGTTTAAGGTCTACTTTCATTCACATGTTCATTGGAAAACTTCTGTACTACTTGAACCAATGTCCCTGTTTTCCTCACCCCATCATAAAGCGGCTACTTGTCCTTCCCTGTAAGTTCTGTCTTTAGCTTTGATTCCTGGGATCTGACTCTGATCATTTCAAAATAATCAAAGAGCTGTATTTTGATAATTGTATTTTTTGGAGATTTCTCCTATTTATTTATTTTGTATTCCCTTACAGATTCTTAGAGACCCCACCTTTGTCTTTTTAACACATTTCCAACATACTTTAGTTTTAATATATTTTCCTTTTTGTCTAACTCCATACGTTTGTCATACTAGTAAGTATTCCACTCTTTGCTGATTGAAGCTATTGTCCTTAAATTTTATACCTTTCAGTTGATCTTGAAAAACTCATTCACTGTATCATATACCTGTAGTCATCTGTGGTTGTGATAGTGACCACATGATTTCCTAGGTCTGTCCTACATGCGGCTGATAACATCTCCAGTTTCTCCATGTGTAAATTGTTTATGTTTTCGTGTTGCTTTTGTTTTTTTGGTCTATTTTTTGTTAGACTTTCCTGAAATCTTTGTTCATGCCCTGTTATATTTGTATAGTCTCATTGTCTTAATCTCTCAATGACCTGTGCCACTGATATGATAACTTTCTCTTTAAAAGTCCCCCAATTTGACAGCATCTCAGAATGTCATGTGCACACCTGTTACTCTTGTTAAGACTAATTGTACTGTTACTAGCACTGTCTTTGTTTATGTCCTTACCAATTATGGACCCTAATATTATCTGCATTCAAGTTTGTGAATCAAATTTGAGTCCAAGAACAAGAGGAAGCACCATACTCTACCTGACAGCAAGATGTAGAGTCTACTTCAAATATATATGCAGAATCCAATTCCCTCTTTTACTTAAACTGCTACCATTCAGGTCTAATCTATCATTTATGTTTTTATTTGGATTAAAACAATATCCTCCCAACTGTTCTCACTGCTTCTGCTCTTGTTACATAAAGTTTGTTCACAGCAAAACATGTAGAGAGATCTTATTGTAAGTCAGATTGTGTCACTCTGTGTGCAAAACTCTCCAATGTATTCTTATCTCACTCAAAGGAAAAGTTTATGATCTATAATGTGATTTATAATCTGACTTCCCTGTTACCTCTCTAACCTCACTTCTCCTAGTTCCCACATTCAGCTTCTCAATTCAGCCACACTGACCTTCTCAACCTTCTTCAAATCTGCCAGTCATTCTCATCAATAACTTCATTGAATGCAGCAATGTTAGCATGTTTTACATTGCTTAAAATGCCTAATGATAACAAGGATTTGATGTATGTGCAGATTACATATGTAGTAATTTATTTTTGACATTAAAAAAATGAAGAATAAAAAAATTACATGACTAAGTTTGCTCAACATTTATCTATACATAATTCATCTACTTTTATAAATAGATAAAACATTACATTTTTATTTTCAATGTTATACAGTTAAGAAGTAAATGAAAATATAGAGCACACAAGCTTTATGAGAAATTTTCCATTTTTTTGAGCAATGGTGATTCTTTAATATTATAATTGAAAAGAACTACTTTGGTCTAAATCAAAAATCCTTTGCCTGCTTTCCACATGGGTTTTCAATGTCACTGCATTTACAGAATTACTCACTTACAAAATAACAGGAAAATTATTTCATTAGATGGCTATTATACAGTAGTAATTTTGTCTCAAAAGTGTTCTTATATTATGTGAATTGCCTTCAATAAAGTTTTAAATATGTATTTTAACTTTCCTATTAAGATGTAAGAACATTGCTCTATGCAACACTTTTTTTCTCTTCAAATTCTATTCTATTTCTCCAAAGAGATAATGAATAATGTCAGAGGGCAGAGGAAAT
Source organism: Rhinopithecus bieti (assembly GCF_001698545.2). Classification (NCBI taxonomy): domain Eukaryota; kingdom Metazoa; phylum Chordata; class Mammalia; order Primates; family Cercopithecidae; genus Rhinopithecus; species Rhinopithecus bieti. The sequence continues at coordinate 431,474 of NW_016820154.1, read as the reverse complement.
TTTTTAAAGATGCAATGTTATCTGAATGTCCCCTAAAAACTGTATTCCATTTAGAAATGAAGCCTTTTTCTCTCTGGAAGTTTTGTATATTTTGTGACGTGTCACATACTACCTTGAATTACAACTTTGGAAATGAGTGTTTTCACAAAATAACCTATCCACATTATAACTCATTATTCAATAGTGGCACAATATTTCACTGTAAAAGTATGCTGTCTTTATTGACTTAACCATTTCTCAACTGATAGACCATTTTGTCATTCTATATATTTTTGTTACCTAAATAACTACACAATGAAGACATATTCATATATACATATTCATAGTTTTAGAACAAGTATTAAGAATCAGAGTGATGTCACCCGAATGGCAGACTAGAAGTAGACTTGCTTTACCCCCACCCACACAGTAAGCAACAAACACATATACAACACCAATATTGTCATCAGCAATATCCCAGCACTCAGATCTGAGGATGAGACAGTTCTTGGAACCACAAATAAGTGAAAAGAAGCAAACAAGCAAAAAGAACACTCTGAGCTGATAGTAAGAGCATCAGACTTCTAGATTCACAATGCCCCTCCCTTAAACTAACAGGCACAGCGAGTACAGAAAATTTCCTCTGCCTCAATTTCTACACTGAAAAAATGAGATCAAGATGGACAATCAGCTTCCTCATTATCTTGGATTTCCTTACAGGAGATCTGTTCTTCTTTCATATACAGGAAGTGTCACGAGTGCCTTAAGTGAGTGGGGAAAAAAAAAAACCTGAAGGCAGCCAGAGTCAAAAAGTGGGAGCAAGACCATATCTCAAGCCCATAAAGTCTGCTCTTATCCTAGCCAAAAATGATACCAAATCAGAGTGGCAATTTAGTGGTACATTGCTGTAAGGGGCAGGCTTCATGGGTTTCCTGAGCACAAACCCCTAGTCAGCCTTCCAGCACACAGCTTGGATATCCCTTTGGTGACCTACTCTATACAGGATGGGCAGTGTTCCAATATTTTGCTAGTGATGATATTGGGTTTAAGCCACCATCTATTACTTAAAAGAAGGTAGTGAAATAGTGTAAAATATATTCAACAGGTAGACTACAAGTGTTCTCAAAGCAAACATATGCAAGAAAAAATAAAACAAGAACTGGTGTAAATAACTGATGCTTCAGTGTGAAGACATAGAAGTATATCCATAAGAAGCAACAGCAAAGAGGGAACCATGACTTTCCCAAATGGACAAAACAAGAAATCAGTAAGCAGATGATGATGTATGAGTTCTCTGATAAGGATTCAAAAACAGCAATCTTAAGGAAACTCTGTAGCAATTCAGAAATTTATCAGAGAAATTTAGCAAGCAGATAAAAATTTTAAAAAATCAAAAGAAAGCCTGCAACTGAGAAGTATATTTGCTGAACAGAAAAATGCATTAGAAGCTGTTAAGAGTAGAATAGATAAAACAGAGGAAAAAATCAATGACATTGAAAATAGGGTATTTAAAGACAGAGGACAAAGAAGAAAAGAAAATGGAAAGGAATAAAGAGCACCTACAAGATATAGAAAATGACCTCACAAGAGCAAATTTAAGAATTGTTGATGTCCAAGAGGGAATTGTAAAAGAGCCAGGAGTGGTCTTCGTAAATAAAGCAATAATTGACAACATTCTGAAATTTGAGAAATATGTAAATATTCAGGTGCAGAAAGGTCAGAGATAACCAAACACATTCAACCCAAATAAGACTAACCCAAAGCATATAATAATCAAGCTCTCAAAGGACAAAAGCAAGAGATTATTTTAAAAGCAGCAAGAGAAAAGAAACAAATAATATATAAAAGAGCTTCAATTCATTGAGCATTAGACTTCTCAGTGGAAGCCATACAGGTCAGAAGCAAGTGGGATGAAGTTTTCAAAGTTCTGAAAGAAAAAATAAAAATACTAACAAAAACATTGTACTATCCTTCAAGCATGGAGAAGTTATTTTTTAACATAAAAATGAGGAAATTTAATACTACCAGACCTGTCTTACAAGGAAGTCTAAAGATAGATATCAAATCTGAAAAGAAAGGCACTAGCATACAAAAAGAAAATATTCAAAGATGTAAAACCAACTGGTAAAAGTGATTATGAAAACTCGGGTTATTCTAGTGCTGTAATTGTTTTGTACAATACACTCATATCCCTAGTAAGAAGATGAAAAGATGATTCTATCACAAGCAATAATAGCTAAGATAACATATTAATAGAAAGGCAATTTAAAAGAAATAAATTGAAACGACAAAAAGACACAATGTGAAGGTGGATGGAAATAAACTCTAAAGTTATTTATAGTTTTTTCTTTGTTCATTTCTGTTTTATTTATTTATTTATTTAGAGATGGAGTCTCGCTCTGTCGCCCAGGCTGGAGTGCAGTGGCACCATCTCTGCTCACTGCAAGCTCGCCTCCCGGGTTCACTCCATTCTTCTGCCTCAGCCTCCCAAGTAGCTGGGCCTACAGGCACCCGCCACCACGCCCGGCTAGTTTAGTGTGTGTGTGTGTGTGTGTGTGTGTGTGTGTGTGTGTGTGTGTTTAGTAGAGACAAGGTTTCACCACTTTAGCCAAGATGGTCTCGATCTTCTGACCTCTTGATCCGCCTGCCTTGGCCTCCCAAAGTGCTGGGATTACAGGCATGAGCCACCGTGCCCCGCCCATTTCTGTTATTTTCTTTGTGATCAAAGATAAGTTGTCCTCTGTTTAAAATAATTTGTTATATCTATTAGATGGTTTTGGTAAGCCTCATGATAATCACAAAGCAAAAATCTATAATAGATACTTTAAAATGAAAAACAGCAAATTAAAACATATTACCAGAGAATTGTACTTAACCAAGAGAAAAGGCAACAAGGAAGAAAGAGATGAGTTATAGAGCAACCGGAGAACAAGTAACAAAATGACAGTAGTACATCCTTACCTGTTGATAGTAACATTGAAAATAAATAAACTAAATTATCTAATTAAAAAATATAGAGTGACAGGATGCATTAAAAAAAAAATCAAGACTCATCCTGCTGCCTACAAGAAATCCACTTCACTTATAAAGACACACACATTAACTGTTAAGAAATGAAAAAAATAATTCATGCAATTGAAAACCATGAAAGAGCAGGAATAGCTATATATATATATAATCAGATAAAACAAACCACAAGACAAGGATAATAAAAAAGATAAATAAATAAAAGAAGATCACTGTATAATGATAAGGGAGTCACTTCAGCAAGAATATATAACAATTATAAATATCTATGCACCCAATACCAGAGCAGACAAATATATAAGACAAATATTTGTAGAGCTATTGGGAGAGATAAAATACAATTCCATAATAATAAAGACCAGAGTGGAAAGCAATGACATTTGAACTTAAAAAATACAGAAGAGAAGTAAATAAAAATTCACTTTTTTTGAAAAGATAAAGTTTGACATACCTTCAGCTAGACTAAATAAAAAAGAGATAAGACCCAAATAAATAAAGCTAGAACACTAAGGAGACACAACAACTGATACCTGAAAAATACAAAACATTATTAGAGACAGTTATGAACAACTATATACCAACAAATTAGAAAACGTAGAATAGATAATTTGTGAACATTTTCAATCTACCAAGATTGCATTATGAAGAAATAAAAAAGGGCCATTAATGTGTAATAAAGTCTAAGCTGCAATAAAAAGTCTTTCATCAAAGAAAAGTCTAACACCTAAGGACTTTTCTGAATTCTACCAAACATCTGAAGAACTAATACCAGTTCTATCAAAGTGTCAAGAATATTAAAGAGGAAGGAATAATTCCAAATTTATTCTGTAAGTTCAGCATTACCCTGATATTAAAATCAAATGAGGATTCAACTGAAAAGAAAACTACAGGTCAATATCCTTGATAAACATAGATGCAAAAGTTGTCAATAAAATACTACTAAACCAAAAATATCATTCACCATGATCAAGTGGGATTCATCCCAGGGATGCAAAGACAATTCAACACATCAATATCAATAAATATATATCACATTAAGAGAACCAAGAACAAAAATTATATGATTATATCAATAGATGCTTTAAAAGTGTTCAGTAAAATTCAATATTCCTTTACGATAAAACTCAACAAATTGGTTTTAAAACAAACCTCAGAACAACAAAGAACATATGTGACAAATCCACAGCTAATATACTAAACGGGGAAAGATTGAAAGTCTTTCCTCTATGATCTGGAACAAGACAAGATTGCCCACTTTTACCACTTTTCCTCAACATAATACTGTAAGTCCTAGCCAGAGCAACAGGCAAGAGAAAGAAATAAATGACATTCAAATTGAAAAAAAAAAATTATTCTTGTTTGTAAATAATCTTATATTTAGAGAAACCTAAAGACTTTATCCCCGAAAATTCAGAACTTGTAAACAAATTCAATAAACTTGCCTGATACAAAATCAACATATAAAAACAGAAACTTTTATATATGACAATAGGGAGCAATCTGAAAAAAATACATAAAACAGTCTCATTTTATATAGTTACAAAAAAAAATACCCATAACAACCCTAGGAATAAATTTAACCAAAGAACTGAAAGGTCTCTACAAAGAAAACTACAAAACATTGTTGAAAGAAATTGAAGAAACACCCAAAAAACAGAAATACATTTTATATTCTTGGATTGAACAACTAATATGGTTAAAATATCCATACTACCAAAAGTCAAAATATGGAATTAACTTGTGTCCATCAATGAATGAAGAAAGAAAATTTAGTACATATACATAATGGAATTTTATTCAGCCATTAAAAAATGGAATCATGGGCCGGGCGCGGTGGCTCAAGCCTGTAATCCCAGCACTTTGGGAGGCCGAGACGGGCGGATCACGAGGTCAGGAGATCGAAACCATCCTGGCTAACACGGTGAAACCCCGTCTCTACTAAAAATACAAAAAACTAGCCGGGCGAGGTGGCGGCGCCTGTAGTCCCAGCTACTCGGGAGGCTGAGGCAGGAGAATGGCGTGAACCCGGGAGGCGGAGCTTGCAGTGAGCTGAGATCTGGCCACTGCGCTCCAGTCTGGGTGACAGAGCGAGACTCCGTCTCAAAAAAAAAAAAAAAAAAAAAAAAAAAAAATGGAATCATGTTATTTGCAGCAGCATAGATAGAACTGGAGGTCATTATAAGTGAAATATGCCAGGCACAAGAACACAATATTGCATGTTCTCATTCATATGTGAGAGCTTAAAAAGTGGATCTTATGAAATAAAGAGTGGATTGGTGGCTACCAGAGAACAAGAAGAGAGTGGGGAGGGACGAATGAAGAGACATTGAGTATAGGTGCAAAATACAGATATATAGAAAGAATAACACCTAGTGTTTGATATTTTAGTAAGGTGAACTGTAGTTACTAATAATCTATTGTATACTTCAAAATAGATAAAAGAGAAAAATTCAAATATTTCCAGCATAAAGAAAATAAATTTGTTAAAAGTGACAGATATTCCCATTACCCTAATTTAATCATTACAAATTTTATGAATGTATCAAAATATCACATGTACCCTGAATATACGTACATCTACTAGATTTCAGTAAGACAGCAAAAACAAGAATCAGAGACTACATAGATTTTAATTTTTAATAGATGTGGCTAAATTCTCCTCCTAAAGACTGCAACTATTTACATTGTCATGAAAAATGAATAGTTTGGGAATCCAATTCTCTAAACTTTTTCCTGATTTTATTGCTTTATTATTTATTTAGTTATTTATTTTGAGACAGAGTCTCACTCTGTCGCCCATGCTGGAGTGCAGCGGCGTGATCTTGACTCACTGCAAGCTCTGCCTCCCGGGTTCATGCCATTCTCCTGCCTCAGCCTCCTGAGTAGCTGGGACTGCAGGCACCTGCCACCACCCCTGGCTAATTTTTTTTTTCTTCTTTTTTTAGTAGAGACGGGGTTTCACCGTGTTCACCAGGATGGTCTCAATCCCCTGACTTTGTGATCCGCCCACCTTGGCCTCCCAAAGTACTGGGATTACAGGCGTGATTGTCATAGTGTTCTTTGTTACTTTGTTCTTTTATTAACTGCCCTTTTAAAACTTCACATTAATAATAAAAACCATATTATTATGTATATGAACACTCTATGTATTGCAAAAATATAATTCTACTGAGCCACTTCCAATATGCATTTATTGTGCCTTGCCTTTACTTTTTTTTTTTTTTTTTTTTTTTTTTTTTTTTTTTTTTTTTTTTTTGAGACGGAGTCTTGCTCTGTCACCCAGGCTGGAGTGCAGTGGCCGGATCTCAGCTCACTGCAAGCTCCGCCTCCCGGGTTTACGCCATTCTCCTGCCTCAGCCTCCCGAGTAGCTGGGACTACAGGCGCCCGCCACCTCGCCCGGCTAGTTTTTTGTGTTTTTTAGTAGAGACGGGGTTTCACGGTGTTAGCCAGGATGGTCTCCATCTCCTGACCTCGTGATCCGCCCGTCTCGGCCTCCCAAAGTGCTGGGATTACAGGCTTGAGCCACCGCGCCCGGCCCGCCTTTACTTTTTAAAATGATATTATATACTTTATGGATATTGCTTTACTTTATCCAATTCAGTTGTAATAAATTACCTCAAACTTTGTGGATTAAAATAAAAATAATAATTATCTCTCAGTGTCTTTGAGTCAGGAATTTTGGCATAACTCAGGAGGGTCCGCTGAGTCAGTATCTCATATAGGCTGAAATCAAGGTGACGATTAAGGCTGCAGTGTTGTTATCAGGTTAAACTGAGAGAGGATCAACTTCTATGCTCTCTTGTGTGGTTATTAGTATAATTTAATTCTTCCCAAATTGTTGGATTAAGGGCTGCATTTCCTCACTGGCTGTAGGCCAGATGTCTTTCTTAGTTCCACGTCATACGTCTTTCTCCATAGGACAGCTCATACTTTAGCAATTGGCCTGTAACCAAATGAACAAATGAGAAATAATGAGAAAAACAAAAAGCCAGCCTTTTAAAATTCAATCTCAAAAGTGATATTCTATCATCTTTGCCATCCTTTTTGGCATAGAAGCAAATGGTTTGGACCAGACCAAACTAACAGTGAGGGGATTACACAAGGTCATGAATATCTGGAGGCAGAGATCTTTGAGAAGCATCAGAAGTTGTCTGGCACAGATGTTTAAAATCTTATTTAGACAAATGTGTCTGAACATAGCTTTACTATTTATGACTTTGACAGGAAAAAAGTGTTTGTGGCTTGTTAAAAATACTTTACTATGCATAGAATAGTGTTTGGAATGTAATAAACACATTATTTGTTAAATAAATGAATTAATAAGTAGATATACTATTAAAAATACTTGATATGTTTTAATTGCCTTTATGTCTTATGTGATAGAATTCAAACATGCCCATAAATCCCCAGACCATCCTGTGTCCATGCCACTTGCCATGTAACATACCTCCCTCTATCACAAGGTGTACTTTGTATTTCCACAGCAAATCTAGGCTTTTCTGATTTGCTTTTGCAAATGTAATGGAGTGTGGCAGCAGTGACCGTGCTAGCTCTGAGCTAGGGGCTAAAGAGGTTTTGTATGAATCTACACTGCCTTTGAGCTCTACTGCTACCATATGAACAAGCCTGACCCAACATGTTGAAAAATGATAAACCACGTGAAAAAGACACAATCTCAAATATCAGATTTATCCAATCAAAAACATCACACCTCTCTATACAGAGTGGCAGATCCCTGGTGATCAACAAGTGATTAAACACTTAACTGTACCCAGCCAACACATCAGGATGAATTGAGCCTGGCTTAAAGAGTAGAATGATAGAATTGTGACATTAATACATGTTTACTGTTTTGAAGTGGTTAATTACAGAACAAAATCTAAATAATATAATGCATGAATATTTTAATCTTTAAAATTTTGTTTTGAACTAATTATAGACTTACAGAAACATAGTACTGAATGTTTCTGCATATTTATCATTCAGTTTTTGCAATTTAATTAGTGGAAGGGCTTTTCTGAGTTATTTGTCTTTGCTAGTAAGTTTTAAGTTTATTATATTGTGATTACAGACATTTGATACAATATTTCAGCTTATAAAATGTATTATTCATATATGTACATAATACAGTTATAAATATATATATCTACACATATGTGTATACTATGATAATGATTGCATTGCTTAAATTTTATTTCCTAATGTATTTTTGTCCACCCATTTAATTTGTCTTGTCCTAAGAGGATTGTATTCAAGTTCCCATCTTTAGTATATTTATATCTATTTCTTTTTTCATACCCTATAATTTTTGCTTAATAAATATGTTTTCTATGTTATTTCCTGCATACATATTCATCAATGTTATATATTCATATGGCCTATAGATTTTAGCAGCAAAATGTACCTTGTTTAAGTGTTTCTGATTTTGAATTTTACCATGTCTGATAAAAAGATATTATTCCTGCTCTTTTGCATCAATTTTTATGGTAAACATTAGTCCACCCCTTAATTTTTACCTTTCTAAATAATTTTGTTTTACGTATGTCTATAATGTATACCATATATTTGGGTTTTGTTTTAGGAGCCAAACTGAACTTATTTTTGTTTAATAGGACAATTGAATCCACATACATCTCTTGTTATGACTGATATGTTTGGTCTCAACTCCGTCATAATATTTTACAATTATGTATATTTTGTTTTGTTTGCTATTTTTTTTTTCTTTCCATGTGTATACCTTGATACGTATTTTTAAATGTCGGCTTTAAGAAACTTTTATGTCATTATTCCACCAAGAATGTTTGAGTGTATATTTTATTTAATGTCCTTTCAAGTCTCATTTACTTAATAGTTTTATTATTAATTCATAATAGCAGAGTATGAATAACAGATTTCATTTTTTCTTACTGTACTTATGTACTTATTGACTACACAATGGTAGCTTTATTGCTTTTCTTATTTCCTTCTCCTTTTCTCCAATTTTTTTTAGTTGCATTATTTTACCTTGTTACATTGTGACTTCATTACAGTTGGACATTTTCAAATTTGAAGAATTTTCCAAAATATCCAAATGTAATAAAGTCACAATGTAACAAAGTTAAAATAATGCAATGAAAATGACATTTTTTATACATATGTACTTTAAAATGTTCACCATCAGTTCTTTTTTTGGAGTTTTGTTCATTATTTGGTTAGATAAAACTCATCTAGGAGATTACTCAGGAAGGGCTGATTGGTGCACAATTTCAAACATTATGTATGCCAAAACTTTTGTCTATAGTCTTGATATTTGAAATTCAGCTTGGCTAGACTTATCAAAGGTTTAATAACTGGTTCTGGTGGAACTTTTAATAACTTAATATTAAATGGTAATTGCTATCTTTGGCTGCTAATCAGAGAAAATTTTTTTCTTTTGTATTAAATTTTAATTTTTATTCTTTAGAATAATTTCGTGTTTTTACTTCTGTTTTTCACTTAGAGGTATATGTACAAGTTTCTGATATAGGTGAATTACATGTCATGGGGTTTGGTATACATATTATTTTGTCACCCATGTAGTAAACATGGTACTGATAGGTAGATTTTCAATCCTTTTTCTCCTACCAAGCTCAAATAGTCCATGATGTCTGTTGTTCCCTTCTTCGTGTCAATTTTTACTCAATATTTAGCTCCCACTTATAAGTAAGAACATGTGGTATTTTGTTTTGTATTCCTGAATTAGTTTTCTTAGGATTATGGCTTCCAAATCCATCCATGTTGTTGCAAAGAACATGATCTCATACTGTTTTATGGCTGTATGATATTCCATGGTGCATACATACCACATTTTCTCTATCCATTCTACTATTGATGGGTATTTAGCTTCATTCTGTGTCTTTGCTATTGTGAATAATTCTGCAATGAATATACACACGCATGTGTCTTTGTGTTAGAACAATTTATATTCCTTTGGGCACATACCTAATAATAAGATTACTAAGTCAAGTGGTACTTACGTTTTAAGTTCTTTGAGAAATCTCCACATTGCTTTCCATAATGGCTGAACTAATTACATTCTCACCAGCAATGTATAAGCATACCCTTTCCTCTGCAACTTTGCCAGCATCTGTTATATTTTGACTTTATAGTAAAAGCCATTCTGACTGGTATGAGATGGTATCTCATTGTGGTTTTGATTTGTATTTATTTAATGATCGGTGATGTGGAGTATTTGTTTAGGTTTGTTGGCCACCTGTATGTTTTCTCTAGCAAAGTGTCTGTTCATTCCCTTTGCCCACTTTTTAATGGAGTTGTTTGTGTTTTGTTTGTTAATTTGCTTAAATTCCTTGTATATTTTGGATATGAGTCTTTTGTTGGATGCATGGTTTGCAAATCACACATAAATAGGGGAAGATTTCAACACCTCACTGACAGTATTAGACATATCCTCAATGCAGAAAACTAGCAATGATATTTGAAATCCAAACTCAACATTTGAGTAAATGGGTTTACCAGTCAACTATAGAACTCTCCACCCCAAAACAAAAGAATATACATTTTTCACATCTGCATATGGCACATACTCTAAAATCAACCACACATTTGGCTATGAAACAATTCTCAGCAAATTAAAAATAAAAAGTAAAAAAGTATACCAAACACACTCTCAGACCACAGAACAATAAAAGATAGAAACTAATACTAAGAAAATCACTCAAAACTATACAATTACGTGGAAATTAAGCAACCTGTTCCTAAATGATTTCTTTTATTGAACAATGAAATTAAGGCAAGAAATTAAGATATACTTTGAAACTAGTGAGCACAAACATACAGCATACCACAATCAATAGTGAAAAGCAGAATTAAGAGGGAAGTTTACAGTGCTAAACACCCACATCAAAAAGTTAGAAAAATCTTAAATTAACAACCTAACATCGCACATAGAGTAACTAGAGTAAAAGAGCAAACTAAACCCAAAGCCAGCAGGAGACCAAAATAACAAAAATCAGAGCTGAACTAAAAAAACTGTGACATAAAAATCCATACAAAAGGTCAGTGAATCCAGAAATTTGTTCTTTGAAGGAATAATACAGAAAAAACAAGACCCAAATAAATACAACAAGAAATGACAAAAGAAACATTTCCACTAACTCCACAGCAAACCCTCAAAGAATACTAAGAATACCTCTACGCACACAACCTGGAAGAAATGCATCAATTCCTGGAAGCATACAGCCTCTCAGGATTAAACTAGGAAGAAATTGAATCCCTGAATAGACCAATAATGACTTCTGACATTAAGTCAGTAATAAAAACTCTGCTTGCCAAAAAAACCCAGTACCTGACAGACTCAAAGCCAAGTTCTATTAGATGAACAAACAAGAGCTGGTACCATTCTTACTAAAATTATTTCAAAAAATTGAGGAAGATGGACTCCTCCCAAACACATTCTATGAGGCCAGCATCATACTCACACTAAAATCTAGCAGTGACACAACAAAAAAAGAAAAGTTAGGCCAATATTCTTGATGAATATTGATGCAAAAATTCTCAACAAAATATTAGCAAACCAAATCCATCAGCACATCAAGAAGCTAATCCATGACAATCAAGTAGGCTTTATCCCTGGACTACAAGGTTGGTTCAACATAAGCAAATCAACAAATGTGATTCATCACACAACAGATTAAAAAACAAAATCACATAATCATCTCAATAGATTCAAAAAGGCTTTTGATAAAACAACATACTTTCGTGTTAAAAACATTCAACAAACTAGGCATTGAAGAATCATACCTCAAAATAATAAGAGATATCTCTGATAAACCCATAGCCAATATCATACTGAATGGGCAATACCTGAAAACATTCCTCTTGAGAACCAGAACACAACAAAGATGGCTACTCTCACCACTCCTATTCAGCATAGTACTGGAAGTCCTAGCTAGAGCAATCAGGCAAGAGAAAGAAATAAAATGCATCCAAATAGGATGAGAGAAAAATCAAACTATCTCTGTTTGCAGACAATGTGTTTTTATATCTAGAAAACCCCATATTATCTGCTCAAAAGCTCTTTGATAAACAACTTCAACAAAGTTGCAAGATACAAAATCAATGTACAAAAACCAGTAGGATTAATATACACAAATAACATCAAAGCTAAGAGCCAAATCAAGAATTCAATCACATTCTCAATACCCACAAAAAGAATAAAATACCCAGGAATACAGCTAATCAGGGAGGTGAAAGATCTCTACAATGAGAATTACAAAATACTGCTCCAAGAAATCAGAGATGACAGAAACAAATGGAATAAAAAAAATCCATACTCGTAGGTAAGAAGATTCAATATCATTACAATGGCCATACTGCCCAAAGCAATTTATGGATTTAATTTAAATTTAACAATTTGAAATTCATATGTCATTGTTCACAGAATTAGAAACAATGTCATTGTTCACACAATTAGAAACAGAAGTATTTTAACATTCATGTGGAACCAATAAAAGCTCAAATAGTCAAGACAATATGAAACAAAACAAAGCTGGAGTTATGGTATTATTTGACTTCAAACTATACCACAAGGCTACAATAAGAAAAACAGCATGTTATTGGTACAAAAACAGAAACATAGACTGGTGGAAAATAGTAGAGAGCCCAGAAATAAAGCTGCATACCTAAAACTACCTGATTTTTAACAAAGTGGACAAAAACAAGCATTAGGGAAAAGATTCTCTATTCAATAAATTGTGCTGGCATAACTGGCTAGTTATATGCAGAAGATACTACAACATATACAAAAATCAACTCAAAGTGGATAAAGACTTAAATATAAAACATAAAACTATAAAGGCCCTCAAAGATGACCTAGGAAACACCATTTTGGACATAACCCCTCGTAAAGATTTAATGACAAAGATGCCAAAAGCAAGTGCAACAAAAACAAGAAATTGACAAATTGAACCTAATTAAACTAAACAGCTTCTGTATAGCAAAATAAACTATTGGAATGAAAAGACAATCTGCAGAATGGGAAAAAAATTCTTTTTTAAAACACAAAACAATTTTAAAATCAAGGTAAAGTATGGAAAATGACAAAATCAGTAATCTGTTAATAGCCATGTGAAGTCTCCATAAAGTCTGATTCCCAGGCTAAACTATTACCAAATAATCTGTTTCTTTAATACACAATTTCATAACACACATATGAAAACTCTTAAAATTCATATGCATTTTCAAATATTTTACCTAAAATTCCATGTATAATTTAAGAGCATTTAAACATGTGCTATAGAATTAGGGAGAGGGGATCTGACAAAATAAAATGTACATAAGCAAATCTGTCTCTACTAAAATATCTTGTACAAGATAAGAGTAAAATAAACATAGCAGATGGTATTTTATTTTCTTTAAAGACAAAACACTTTATTAGGTCAAATAAGTCATGAATATATGAGAAGGTAATTTTCAGTCAATCTTTCTTTGTTTTCTCTCTTTGTACATAGACATAATTACAGGAAATATTTCACTTTATTTCTAGCACTTCTAAAGGAACAACAATGCAGCAAATGTTACTATGAGTAACAATTGACTGTCAACCTTATTGTTTAGATAACAGCTGAGCATGTACTGTATCCATAGTGGGTGCCTCATATTAATATCAAATAATTCTTAACATGCAATAACTCAGGCTCTTTTCTTGATTTTTCTATTGTTTTCTACCAAAATAATTGAGAGATATTGGCTTTCAAGCATAAAATTTCCTCATCTTAAATATTGACAACAATTTGCACCCTATAATCTTTTGCTCACCTGATACAGACAGGAGGCAGGGAAATACTAGGTAGAAAAGGGTGGGGTCCCTGGTGAGAGTTCCGACATCAAGCCTGGACCCACAGCCCTAAATGAGAACTTCAGATCCCCATCTTCCCACCGGAATGTTGCCTTTTGACCTGACCTGCCACTCTCCCTATCCTGTACCCACTAAAACACCTAGCTCAACTGGCAGAGGAGTAGAATGGCATGGCAGAGAAGGACAGAAGAGAGAACCATCTGAATATCAAGAGAAGAAGTAGCTGGACATCAGACACTATTGTTGGAGAGGAGATCAGCCAGGGATGACCAAACTCCAAGGGAAGACCATCTTCTCACTCCCTCCCCTTTCCACCTCCCCATCCCATTGAGAGTCACTTCTACTGCCCAATTAAATCTCCACATTCACTATCATTCAAATCTGTGTGTCCTCGTTCCTCTTGGGCATTGAACAAGAATTTGGTACGCACTGGGTGCAGGAACCCATGCTGCCTCTCGTAAGGTGTTGAGCATGGTGACCCAGTAAAGGAGACACCCCTGTTGCAAGTTCTGCAAAGGGTTCAAGGAAACTATCTTGTTTCACTAGAAAGACCAAATTGATCATATCTGTAGGCCATATGTGGTTTATAGTCCATAAATCTATGGTTTTTGAGAACATTTCAGCAAGGAGGAAATAGTGAAAATAAAATCCTAGAAAGAGCAACCCAGAGTTAACACACAAATAAGTTAGAATAAGCAAATATCATTTCACATGGGAGATAAGAAATATAATGTCTTATGTATAAAATATTTATCATACAAAATGCTTTACAGAATTTATTTCATTTAATACAAGTAGCATATAGTTCAATGTTTTAGCTCCATCTTTTATAGCAACTTAACTGAAACTTAAAAAGCTAAGTAACATGACTGTTTTAGGTAGGGTTACCCAGGAGGAGATTCTGAATAAAGATATTTTCATGCAAGTTATTTATTTGGTAAGTAATCTCATGAAACACCCGTGAGAATGCAAAGTGAGACAAGGAAAGGAAGAAAGTCAATACAGAGCGGCTTAATGAACAGATTACATATGTGTACAATAGGATAGATGATGTTGACTATAACATGCCTCAAAATTGATCCACCCTGACCCTATTCTCCCAAAAATAAAGGAAGTGGGCTATGTGTCCACCATAGTCGCTTGCCATTGGTTAAAGACTGCCCTCAAGAATATTAGTTGCCTGGTGCTTCTGACATGGATCATGCTATTGCTGGAAAACCTCTATGGCCAGAGATCGTCCTCAGGTATTAGGTAGTAGGAGCTTGAAGAATAAATGTATAGACATGTATGGATCCCCTGAGTATCAAGGGGTAATGGGTTTCCAACCACATCTGCTACACTCAACCAAATTAGCATAAGCATTTAAGCAAGGGATGAGAACAAAATCAGGAGATGGAATGAGTGAAGCAGACAAAGAAATGTAAGATTATAGGTAAAAGCTGGAACATTATGGTATTATAGAATTCAAGTATAGGTAGAATGGAATATTTATACAAATTAATAGGATCAAATACATTATCTATTAATTGATAAAATGCATTATATTATTTTGGGAGAAACTATCAAAAGTTCAAATTGTCTAGACTCATGTTAGAATTTGCAATCATGTTGGGGGTTAGGTTTGAGCACATGAATTTTAGAGGGAACATAAACTTCAGAATACAGAAATAGGCTTTGAAAGCAGAGTCTGGTTGTACATCATTAACTAGCACAGAAAGGAATAACCCCTGCCAAGTAGCAAGACACTTGCTAATTGTGCACTCACTGGAAGCAACAGGTAATATTCACACAGAATGTACAGAAAGTCACAATATGGAAAATAAATCAAAGTTCAGAACCCTTAAAAATATTCACATTGTCTGCTATTTTGTCCACCCTCTGTTGCTTAAAAAGTATGTAATATACCTTTTTCTACTGTATAAACCTAGCTAAATATTTACTTTCCTGAGTTTCAACTTGGTGTGTCCATTAGAAGAATCTTTTAATATAAAATAACAAAACTTTGTCTCAAGTCTTGGCTGCATGACCCATGAGAAAAGTATCTAAAAGAACACTCGATCTGTCAGAGAGATAACTGTTGCTTCGTAGCACATATTGGAGTGTCACTTTAGAAAAGAAAGATATATTGATGTGTGGAGTTAGATTTCCCAGAGAAGCAGTTTACACCATGCTCTGCAAAGTATTTATCTGGCAGTCAATAAATGACACTGATGATGGTGATCTGTTGGACTTACAAGAGTACCTGAAGGAACTATCACGCCTGACTGATAAGCTGAGAAAAAGCAGTGAGAAATAGAATTGGGACCATGAGAGCACTACTTGATAAATTGTCCAAAGCTCAGAGTCCATGAAAAAAGATTGAAGTTTCTACTGAGGACTAATTAAATGGTGATGCCAAATAATATTGAAATTTCCAATTTTGGCCAAATACCAAATAGATGTTGCTTAATGAACACTAAATATGTTGCTTTTCAAAATTCTTACCCTTATTCAGGAAACAGTCGAACAGAAAAACCTACCAAAGGCAAATCCACTTTAACATAAAACGTACCAACACAAAATGACCCAAATCACTATACATTAACATACCGCATCTTAATATACAAAATATTCCAGTAAAATGTTTTGGGATTGATGACAGCAAATGAAAAAGAAAAATAGAAAACTAAAAATTAAGATTATTAGAAGAATTGAAAATGATAATAAATTAAGATTGATGGTAAATCTCTTTATGTGCTAGGGAGGAAAGTATGACTTACTATTTTATTCTGCGCATTTGCTGTATGGGACACCCACAGGTATACTACCCTCCTTGTTGCGAGGCCCCATCGGCCTGCAACTCAGGGCTACCTTAAACTCAGCAGGCTCAATGGAAAGAAAGAGGATAATTCTCACAAAGCCAAATCACACAGAACTTCAGTAGGAAAAAGAAAGTAAAATAAGTTCAAGATAAAGCAAAGAGCTCAGGGAACAGAGTTGAGAAGAGTTTCATCTATAAATAAAAGCGGCAATGCTACATTGGACCAATTTATTTTGAAGACACTATTCTTTGATGATTGCCTATACAGCAGCTCCTAGTTTTGACTCTTAATGGATTCACCGAGCATTCTTTTGCACTTATTCCCTTCTCTGTTTAATGCTGAATTTCAAGTTGCTGGATAACATAGGGGAGCTTATTGTCATGGATACAGTTAGAAGTGATTGTTAAAATAGACTCTGAAATGTTTATTTTTCTAAGTATTCATTTTGCATACTTGTTTACAGTTCTTTTTTCTTTTCAATTTGCTCATATAGTACCATTTCAGCTCTCCTTTCCTCTTTGGTTTTTAACCCTTACACCAAACCAGAGGTTTAGCTATTATAACTGAAATTTCCGCACTTAAAATGAATGCTGTAAGTACTACCCCTAACATTAGTCACATTCATTGTTATAAGACTCTTATCTCAATTTAGATTAACATTGACCTTAGATTTAACAAGGTAATAGAAAATGATTATCAATAACGATATCAAATCAAGAAAAGAATACATCATGAAAACATCAACTATTTTTAATGTTTTATTACTATGTTGAATTGCATTGATTCTGTGAATGCAGAGTTCAGTAGCAAGATTAAAGCAATAGCAGTAGGAATATTTCAAATATGTTGACAGACACAACCTCAAGATAAACTCTCTTCATTTCCCCATGTTTGTTGAGCTTTAGAAATACAAGAGCAAGAAGTATAAGTATAATTGGTTAGCATAGTACCAAAGTCTTTCAGAACTTGAGAAATGTGCTTCATCACTTACTATTACTAACACTAATGATAATAAAATATCCTCAGCATATAAATAAAATATACTCAGCATATCTTTTGAAAACATATCCACTCCTAAATAATTCTTACAGTCTATGACATCACAATTCTGTGAAAGAGAATATGTGCAACTATATCTGTAATACAGATAAAAATAAAATTTCCAAGACCTCATGTTAACATATATAAAGTTCAAAATTAGATTCTTGCCCACTGTTTTGCTTTCTGCAATAACTATTCAAACAACACACCTGGTTTAAATTAGTTGGTAAAAATCATTTATTATACCATTCAGAACCTGGCACAACAGGCACTGTTATACATACTACAGGAATAGATGTTTGATAGTGAATGACTGTCATCTCTTCAGCTATATCTTTTAACCAAAATAGTTCCAATATAGGTTCATTTTCATAATTTGATATGTTATCATAATGTTAGAGTTTGCTTCACAGAGGCTGAACCTCTATCTCTAACATCAAATGTGACATCTGGCACATAGCAAGTGGTCAATGTAGAGTTTTGAATAAATGAATGGTTAGACAGCTGGAGAAAAAGCTACTGGATTGTCTGCCCAGCTAGAAGAATACATTAAAAAAAATCTTGGAATTTTGGTATATGGAATTATTATCGAATTGTTTAAGACGAACAATGAAAAACCAAAAAATTCTTTATTTTATCTACAGCATTCATAATCCAACTTTAGAATATATAATGGTGATTGTTATTGGCATTATTCATTTCTGAACTCTACTTCTGATAAAATAATTCAATTTATCTGGGTTTGGATCTAAGAATTTGCATCTTCACTCATTTAAATTTATTCTAATAGAGGTTGTCTATGGATTGTATTTGAAGAAATACACTTATTTACTATATAGGTTTAATCAGAACAGCCATTTTTCAAAATTTCTGAGCAAATAAGACAGTTAAACTTCAGAGTCTATCAACCTAGAAGCACTAAGTTGATCTCTGTACTCCTGTCAGAAGTCTTATAAAGCCAATTAGTGTTGCTATAACACAAAAATAATAAGAAGAAAACAATCACAAATTTAAGTTTATCCGAAGTGTTCAGGGCTTAAAATGTACGACACAGCTCTTGATTTAAAATGCCAGGGTTAAAATCCGGGCTCTCTCTTTTAGTTGTAATTCCATAGGTACATATACCCCCGAGATACAAACTACGACAATTTTTTTTTTCCTTGAGGGGTTGAAGTTTGTGCATAGAATATTCAAGCTCTAGAGTAAAAAAGTTTTCAAGCACACAAAAGTAAGAAAGCACCAGGAATCAGCATTCCCATTTTCCTTAATGAAAAGATATTCATTGTGCATTTGTTTACCAGGTAAGTAATAATAGGGCATACTTCAGCCACCTTACTGAGGACAAACCTATTGTCATCTGTATTTTTGATAGAACAAATTGCGCAGTACAGAAATAATTATTAACATTAAAAAAAAAAAACCTCTC
>NW_016820154.1:406328-411985 GCF_001698545.2 Rhinopithecus bieti | reverse complement strand
AAAAAAAAAAAAAAAAAAACCTCTCGTGAGAAAAGAACTAATGACTGAAAATTCTCTTTCAGACAGAATAAAACTATGGAACTATCCATCTTACAGATTTCTCTGCCTTTTGCTGTTCCGGATTTTCTTCTGTCATCAATTATTTTAAAAGCACCAATTAATTAAAATATCATCGCTTGTCAGTCAAAACGGATATACCTCTTATTTTGTCAGACACTTAAAACAAGTGATCGTCAGCATATGTAAGCAACATACAGATAAATATTTAATCACTAATAAACCGAGAAAATGTTCAAAATAACAAGAATTATTTTAAGAATCTCCAATCTTTGGTTCTATAAGAACTGCAAAGTGGACTTTCTCTAGTAAATACTCTGAAGAGATTTTTATCACAGACTTTAAAAATCACAGACAAAAGGACACACATGCAAAGCAATGCAATAAAATTTTATTGCAGTTTTATCCTTTTTTTTTAACCACATATTACATGAGAAAATTAGAGGAAGAAAGAGAAATGAAATCCTGGAATTTGAAATGTGGAAGAAGTGTCAAAATTTTTCTACTTACACCATTTTATAGGGAGGTAATAATCAAAGAATACGTATCTGGATATAATAGCAGATAGCTGTATCTCCAACACCATAATTCATGTACATTATAATGGATAGACTTGAAAGTAACACAGTTTATGTAATAAGCTTCATATTTTAGCCAAGGAAATTATCACATTTTTAAAGAATATATCTTCTTTATTTACAGTAAGTCCTCACTTAACATCATTGATAGGTTCTTAGAAGCTCAGACTTTATAGAATGATGTATAATGAAATCAATTTTGCAAATTTTTGCCTCAAGAACTCTTGTATAAATAAGAATGAAGTTCCTGAAGCATATTTTGTTCACAAACATCACCAAACTTCTAAATAAAAGCCAAACACTTCTAATATTAAACACCAAGATGAATATCAGCTCTACATATATTTAAAAAGATTAATGAAAACAGGTGAGGTAATTATTTGCTCAATTATTCCATTTCAGGGTAATGGTGGCTAGACCATGTCCTGGTAGCTCAGGGGACAACTGGGCACCAACCCTGAACAGGATGCAACTCCATCAGAGGGTACACTCACATATACATCTGCACTCACTCTGCTGGGATCATAGACACACAAATTAACCTAACATGCACATTGTTGGGTTATAGGAGGAAACTGGAGTACTTGGATAAAATTCAAGCAGACATGGAGAGAACATGCAAACTACACACAGGCAGTAACCCTAGACTATAATGAGTTTTTTTTCTCCTTATAGATGTTATAACAAAATGACATTGATTAAAATGATGTTATGCTATATTTAATCTTTTTAACAAAAATGTATTATTAAATTTATGTATACATTATATATGATTTATATATACAATAGATCAACATATAGGTATACTAAGCAATACAATTATACTCATGGCAGAGCAATTATAATCTTTATCTGAAAGAAATACAAAGTATCTTTAATCATTAACAGAACAATCCTAATACAAAAAATAAAATCTCATCATAAATTTTCAAAGTCAGGATTTTGCCAAAAATTTAGTATTGACTTATGCTAGAGTTTGCATAAAAAAGCAGAAGAGACAAAACGGCCAACACAATGTTGATGTAGAGAACAAAGTCATAGGATTGACACTACGTGACCTTAGTAATAAAGGTAGATTAGTACTGGCTAAAGAATAGACAAATCATAGACAAAATAGAACAGAGAGCTCTGAAATAAGCCTACATAAAGACAGAAGCAAGGGCAATTTAATAGAAAAAAAAATCGTCTTCAAAAAATGGTGCTAGAACAACTAGAATTTCACATATATAAATGAATGAATGAATGAATGAATGAATCTAGGCACAGACCTTACACCATTTACAAAAATTAAATAAATCATAGACCTAACTCTAAAATGCAAAAATATGAATATCCTAGGAAACTAGATGACCTTAGGTTTGGTGATTACTTTTCAATTACCATACCAAATGCACTATGCAAGAAATAAAATAATAATTTTGACTTTATTAATTTAAAAATCTACTGCTCTGCAAAAGAAACTGTTAAAATACTGAAAACACAACACATAGCCTAGGAGGAAATATTTGCCAAACACATATCTGTTAAAAGATTTTGAATTCAAACTATACAAAGAACTCTTAAAACTCAACAATAAGAAAACAAGCAACCTAATTAAAAAGTGGGCAAAAGGTCTGAATAGGCATCTCAGCAAAGGAAAGAGACAGATGGCAAAAAAGCATAGGAAAGAATGCTCAACATCAAAGTCATTAGGAAATAGCAAATTAAAATAACAATTAGATATCATTCACACCTGGTAGAACGGCTAAATTCCACAACATTGACAACACCAACAGTGGTGAGGATATGGAACAAAAGAAACTCTAGTTCATTACAGGTGGGCATGCAAATTGCTACAACTTAAAAAGACAATTTGGCAGTTTCTTTCCAAACTAAACATGCTCTTACAATACAATCCAGGAATTGTGCTCCTTGGTATTTACCAAATGGAGTTGAAAACTTATGTCCACATAGGAAACTGTACATGAATTTTATAGAACTTTATTCATAATTGTAAAACCTGGAGGCAACCAAGCTTTCCTTCAGCACGTGAATAACTCAGGTACATCCCTACAATAGAATACATTCAATGATAAAATTAATGAATTACCAAGGCATTAAAAGACACAGATCTTAAATGCTTATTGCTAACTAAAAGAAGCCACTCTAAAAAAACATGTGTATTGTTTGATTCCAGGTGTATGACATTCTGGAAAAGGAAAAAATCTGGAAATAGTAAAAAGAGTGGTTGTCGGAGTTTTGGGAGGAAGCAGGCGGCACAAGGAATTGTTAGGGCAGTAAAACTATTGTGAAACTGAACTAGGAGACACATGTTATTATACATTTACCAAAACCACCAGAATGTACAACAAAGAGTGAAGATTAATATGAACAACGGACATTAGTTAATAGTAAGGTATATTGATGCCTCTATTGTAACAAATATACAGCACAAATGAAAATGTTGATAATAGAGAAAACTGGGAAATGAAATGAAATGAGGGGATATTTGGAAACTCCACTTTTTACTTGTTTTGTAGACCAGCCTGGCCGACATGGTGAAACCCCATCTCTGCTAAAAACTACAAAAATTAGCCGAGTGCGGTGGCAGGCGCCTTAATCCCAGTTACTTGGGAAGCAGAGGCAGGAGAATCGTTTGAACCCAGGAAGCGGAGGTTGCACTCAAGCCTGAAGGGGTGGGGGGAGAAAAAAGTATACATATTCTAGTAACTAATATATATATTTGTATATTATATATGTATCTAATATATATTCTATCAACTAAAACACTAATAAAAGAGACCTATTTTAAAGAAAACAAACCCAAACATTTTTTATTCTAAATTATCACTAGTTACCAAATTATATATAAAACTTAAGGCAAAAAAATAAACTCCATGGAAACCTTTTTAAAGTACAAAATTCCTAGTGCCTCTAGAAACATTACAGTTTAATAACTTTAGAAAAAAATTTGGAAACACTTATACGTATATGCGCACAAACTAATACAACATATTGCAGAGTTGTAGGTTTAGGAACATTGTTTCTAACTTTATTGCATAGAAAGATATTAAATGTATGTCTGAAAATCAGTAGGCATAATTTGAAGGGAATTAGTATAAACTCTAAAAAGGCTAATCAGTATTAGCAAACAGAAATCACATTGTCTCAAAAGACCTAAAAAGATCAAAATGAGATTTTTTTGGCCCCATTTTTTTACAGCAATTTAAAACAACGTTTTATGTATAGAAGCACATTCTTAAGGGAATGACTAGCTCCTTAGCTCATTTGATGCTAATAAAGATTTTATTGCCCCTCTTACCCAGAGCAAGGCCATATAGTCCTTTTCCTTTTTTTTTTTTTTGCCCCTTTTTTTCTTTTTTTGGAGTGGAGTTTTGCCCTTTTTGTCCAAGGTGGAGTGAAGTGGTGCAATCTCGGTTCACTGCAACCTCTGCCTCCCGGGTACAAGTGATTCTCCTGCCTCAGCCTCCCGAGTAGCTGGGATTACAGGTGCGCAACACCTTGCCCGGCTAATTGTGTATTTTTAGTAGAAACGGGGTTTCACCATGTTGGCCAGGTTGGTCTCTAACTCTTGAACTCAGGTGATCCACCCACCTCGGCCTTCCAAAGTGCCGGGATTAACAGAAGTGAGCCACTGCGCCTGGCCTTATGGTCCCTTTTTTTAGGGTAGGATTCTCCCTAGGTATAATCCACAAAAATAAAGCCTTCAAAACTGAATTCGGAAGACGTTTCCATTTATTTTTCAATTGCAAATGAATTATTTACACTGTAGGTTTATCACTTTCATTATAATTCTTTGGGAATCTGCAGTGTTAGTTCCACCTATGTCTTACCTCTGCATTCTGGTCCAGGCGGGTTCCACCAACTCCAATATTTTGGTGGTCTGAATGTTCACTGACCTGAGCGTCACTGTAATGTCATTTTGTTTATTTACAGGCCGATGTGTAGTACCATTATAATGCCTTTGGAGCAGGAAATAAACAACGTATGTCTAGTTCATTGCTTTTAATGTTTGAAAATATAGCTCAATTGCCTTCAAACTCATTAATTTTCTGTGCTCTTCAATGAAATGGTACCTCATATAACACTTGAACAAGAGTGAATTGTTTTGCCTCAGAAGATGAAGAGACGTAGTTATACCCTACTGAACTTTTAATATAAACCCACTGCTCTTTGAAATGCTTAATGATTACAGGAAAGACCTATAGGGAACCACCAGACTAGATATCTTTCAGAAGAGTAAATTAAAAAGACAGGTAATTAAAAGCAAATTCAGTTATTGGTTTTGCTGCTCAGTGTATATGCTCACTATGGGTTAGTAGATCAGAAGTAGGAAAGCAGAATATTAAGCTGGTGATGACCTTTGTCTGATGCAAGACAGCTATAACATGTTTTTCACTGCGAAAATCTCAGCAATAGAAAATCTACAACCTCAACTGAAAATCCAGCACAAAAGTTGATCTGCTGAACAGCTAAAATTTGTGATAAATGGAAGTTAAAATGGTATATAATTTGAGTGACTCTGAGTGTATTTTGTTAAGCTTCTTATACATAAGAACATGTCAGAAATTTCCTAGGGGCAAATATTTTAAATACTTTAGCATTTCTTCTTTTTAATATTTTCCAGAATTTCAAAGATTTCTAGTCCCTAACCATGTCTTAGATATACTGCCTATAAAACTAGCTAAATGGGGGGCGGAGCAAGATGAGCAAATAGGAACAGCTCCAGTCTCCAACTCCCAGCGAGAATGACACAGAAGACCGGTGATTTCTGCATTTTCAACAGAGGTACTGGGTTCATCTCACTAGGGAGTGCCAGACAATCGGTGCTGGTCAGCCGCTGCAGCCCCACCAGCGAGAGCTGAAGCAGGGCAAGGCATCGCCTCACCTGGGAAGAGCAAGGGGGAAGGGAATCCCTTTTCCTAGCCAGGGGAACTGAGACACACAACACCTGGAAAATCGGGTAACTCCCACCCCAATACTGCGCTTTAAGCAAACGGGCACACCAGAAGATTATATCCC